>NC_052504.1:94744304-95057496 GCF_014356525.2 Nilaparvata lugens
CTCATGCTATTGTTTCTCTTTGATACTATGTAGATCCCCAATCTAGGAAACCTTCACATAATTTGCAAAGTTGTCTTCAAAGTTTCCTACATATTTTCGATACCTATAATTGGTGTTGGGGACCTCTGAACTGTAAACCTTCGCAGTACAAAGCTCATTTTTTGTATCAATTTCCAATAACGATTAGGTTGGAACTCAAGGGTCGCTACCGCTTCCCCTGATTCCCATGATAAGGGGTTTTGAAAAAGCGCTTCGCTTTGTGTGGTCTCTCAGGTAGGTAATAAATATCTCTCTTGGTCTTAAATCAATTTTTGATAATTCTAGCAGAGGGCTGAAGAAACCAACCTTTCCAATCCCTAAAAATCTATAAGGAAACTACATCGAATTAACAGAAACGCAAATATACTAAACTGATACTCCCCACAGTTCAAGCCTTGGGATGTTTTTATTTTGTTCCCACTACTTTGTAATTATTGATCATTGAGTCAGCGGCTATTAATGATTGGATGCTTAATATTTTGTCATGTTTTTAACATTTATTTGTTGTTGTCACACATATTTATTCAAGTGTTTCTCTGTAAGTATTGGAAATAAATTTGATTCGATTTGAAATCTTCATCTAAATAGAATGATTTCTTCATACTTGATGACGAGGTGAAGTTTGGGCAGCAATGTTCTCTCTACTACTTGAAACTATGGAATCAGTTGAGAAAACATCAAGAGAGGCTGAATAATATCAGAAATTCTTCGTAAAATTGATCTTTCATTTTAAAATTCGAATTGATGTTTACTCATCAATGCCTCATTCTTACAATAAATAGTCTAAAGCTGCGTTTACACCAAACGTATCAACAAAATGTTAATAACTTAATCCTTATAGATTCTATTAGATTGAACGGAATTTGACAAACACATATGTTCATCATGTGTATGACAAGTTATGTTCAATCTAATAGAATCTATAAGGATTAGGTTATTGACATTTTGTTAATAACTTTGGTGTATTATTATTATTAGCGTATGGCTTACAATGGTGGGGAGACCCAAGGGTAGTTCCACCTCGCCGTATATAGTCCAAAGTTCCCTAATGGGAAACCGGACACTAAGGTTATAGTGAGCACAATACTTTAAATTTACACTTCTCACTTCGGAGTAAAGTTCATTTTGATGTTAAAAAGTCCAAACATATACAAAACCGAAACAAAACACAAAACCACTAAGCCAAATTCAGAAAATATTGAATTTAGACAATAAATTTAGAGCCGAAAATTTATTGCACGTTACAAAATTTTGCCATGGCACCACAACTTTGGTGTAAACACATCGTTATACTGACAGGTGATATACATACACTTATACATACCTCATACATACCTTACCTCATACCTAATACCTTATACATGCCTCATACATACTAGTTTGGGAATCTATTACTCTACTACTTCTTCATAGAGTCTCTCACATAAACGACAACCCTATTGTTCAAGAAAACACACATGCATTCCATTTTTAGTTCACATCTATTCCAGCAATTTTAAAGCTGAAAATCTTGAACGGCATAAATGTGGTGTTAAGCTTCCAGTTTTAGATCGTCAATTCATTCTATTCTTTGCCAGAACGAAAGGATTTTACTACTTCGAAAGAATTGTGTTGGGAGATCGCTTCTTTAGAGCAACTGAGACGTTAGAAAAAGAATAATGGATTCTCGAGACGTAGGATTGATTTAGAACTGCGTTTGGTATGGAGGGTAATTTTTCAAAACTGAGCGCTAACTATAATTTACTCGTGATAATTCACTCTATCCTCTACAACTACAGTCCTATACGAAATATTCTCTTGGACTCGAGGCAATCCTCTCCAAAATATCCGATTGGGGCACCAATAAGACACCGTAAGACATCATTATTCAAGATATTGAATGAAAAAGACTAAGAAATTATCAAAAAACCACTGATTTATTGATAATTAGAAAGACCGGTTTTCGGTTTTACACCATTTGTCAATCTCTGATAAACTAACTAAATACAAGAACAGCAGAATTTATACTAGTAGGCGAGTACTGCTATTGGTCGAGGGCATGAACGCCTGCGATTGCCTAGCTAGACAGTCTCCTCCCCCTCAACGTGTGACAAAATGGCGGCTTAAGCAACAGAATCGCCATGATATAAATTTTCTTTTATAACAAAACAAATAATATACAAGAAAACAAGTGTGAAAGATAATAAAACAAATATGTAAATTGAAAACTCTTGACTATGTATGCTTACATTTATGATAAAACAAATTCGTAGTGTTGTATTGGTTGAAATGAATCTGGTCATTTAAACTATAGAATATTCAAAGATCTGCCTTTGTTATTAAGATGCAGAAACTCAAATTCTTCTTAACTGTGAACTTGTGATTATTTGTTATCAAATGTTCTGCAAAGTTAGATTCCCCTTTTTTTTATTCCAATCTCTGATGTGTTCTTTAATTCTACTTTTGAAACTCTTCCAGTCTGACCCACGTACAAGCATTACAATCATCACATTTAAGTTTGTACACCCCGCTTTTATCCCAAATATCAATTTTGTCTTTACTCCAGCTAAAAAGACTATCTAAAATCAGTTTGGTCTTGAAAGCAAATATTTTATCCAAGATATTCTAGACTTCTACTTCACCAAGATTTACTCTTGTGTTGGGTGAAGAACTTTTGGGTGAGTTCAATATTCTTAGGAGAAGAATCTCTCAATCAGACAATAGTGATTGATTTTCAAGGTGACAGGAATTATCTTATTTAACACTCAATTATCATATTCTTGGCTAGGTAGCTCCTTGATAGCCAGTAGCACAGAATACAATAATGCTGTATTCTTATATTATATGCTGTATTCTCATACAATAAATCATGTATTCTGTGCCAGTATGATGGAGAGTGATGATGCATCGATTGGTGAGAAGTGGGAATCACCACTTCTTGACCTCATTATCCTATACGATTAAACGAGCAATTTCTGTTTATATGTTTAGATGTTTGGATGTTTAGATGTTTATATGTTTGTATTTCACCGAATCTCGAAAACGGCTCTAACTATTCTCACGAAATTAAGAACATAGTAGGTTTATAATATAAAGATTCGATCGCACTAGGTCTCATCCCTGGAAAACTCGCTGAAGGACATTAAAAGGAAAATTCATCCTTGGAAGAACAGATTTCGTCATCTGTCGATAACAGAAGATGCTTTGCCTGTGTGGGAGATCAGCTGTGTAATCATTCAAACAGCTTACCGTATCTCGCGAGAAATATTATCTAGAAATTTTAATAGACTCTATCAAAATAATCTGATCTGTTGACATGACATGGTTTATCACCCTAAATTAGAGTATATCATACTATTCAAAGTTAATCACTATTTTACAGTTTTATGTGATTAGTGAGTGTTATTTTGTTATTCAATTTAGTTTGTAAACAATCTAGATTAGAACTTTTCTGTTTTTAAATATTTTGACTGGAAATTAAACCTGGATTCAAGTGTATGAAACATAACCTACTTTTTGGACCATTTATAGTGTATAAATCAAAATTCGGGGAAGAGACAGTTTTGGGCTGTGCCTGTTTGTCCTTCCCCAATCATTTTGAAAAATTGTGCTCTGTTTATCAATAAATAAATAACGAGCGAAGCTCGGTGCCCCGATATTTTGAGTTATTCAAACTTTTACCTAAGTTAACCTGTATAAAATTAGTATTGGATATGAAACAACAGAACCCTGTTCATCTCAATTACTTGCTGTATTAATTAAATTTGGCTCAATCACTCACAAATTCCAATCAGTCTACACAAAATAAAATTGTCATACTTTCCCATGTAACTCATGGAAATTGGAAAAGTTGACAGTTTCATAATAATTGGTTTTTTAATGAAATCTCTCCACTCTGTCTGTCTCAGAACGATTTAAATCAATCTTAAGATGTGATCAATCAATTTGATCAATCTTAAGAGAAGGCTGAAGGTGCGAACTGATCAAGTAAGCCGCGGTAAAGATCAATGCCACAATAATAAAAACATTTTTTGAGTCATTGATATAGAAAAACGCTAGCGAGCTGAAATCTACTTATCGACCTGACCGTTCTACTCGAGGAAATTTCAGACTTGTAACTTATGATAGGTGACTTACCGGATGTCACTATTATCGGCTACTCCAAGAATAGATTACCTGTAACAAAAACAAAATTGATAAATTATATTGAAGCTAATCTCTAGAAATCAAAATCTATGGGCAAATTTTTCGACAATCAGTAGAAAATATCCAATAACTTTTTACTATCACAAATTTCGACCCAGGTCAGGAATTATGATAAGTTTATTAGGTACATTTAGAATCAGCGATAAGGTAATTAATGGCCTATTGTTGGAATGGGCTGTTTCCGTGGAAAATGAACGGCATTTATCGAATTACAGACTGATATAAACGCCTACGACATTTCAATCCTCGTAAATAGCGATTCGTGTCAACAAATTCGTTACAGGATAGAATCGTTTAACTCGATGTGCAGTTAACTCAAAGAGCTGGACAGACGCCAAGCCAAACCAATCCTAGATTGCTCCTATGTAGATGTAGATGGATGACCATTTAATCGCTCATCACTTCTAAGGTCAATCTCAAAGCTTCCCGCATCGCATCACCGAAATTAGTCCACAAAATTGCTTCATCCAACTATTTCATTCATTCAAGTGTCTTGCTAGGACTACTTGAAAGTTTGCGAATAATACAATATATAATTAAGGATACGTTTAATTCTTATAGAATCTTCTAAGAATGTTATTAATGTTTAGCATTGAACTGTTGCAATTACATAATAAAAAAGCTTAAAAATAAGAAGCATGTTTTATTCTTACATATCATATAAAATTAAGTAGTTTAATGTGAAAATTTTTGAGAATTGTGAAAAAAGTGATAATTTATTTAAAAATTGGCTACAAAAAGTGAAAATTTGTGAGAATTGTGAAAAAAGTGAAAATTTATTTCAAAATTGGCTACAAAAAGTGAAAATTTGTGAGAATTGTGAAAAAAGTGAAAATTTATTTCAAAATTGGCTACAAAAAGTGAAAATTTGTGAAGTGTGTTGCGACAGAAAATTTTGTGAACAGCAACATGACAACCTATGTCGGACTATGTGTAACCTATATATATATAATATATATATATATATTATATATATATATATATATATATTATATATATATATATATATTTATATATTTGGGAGAGGAATAGCACAAGGTTACCTTATTTTTTCTCTCCCTATCATTTTAATGATGTATGAATTAATGAATCAATCAATAAATAATGTAGCAATAAAATGTAGTAATTTCTATTACTTTTGAGTAAAATTATCTATATTATATAAAAGCGAAATGGCACTCACTGACTGACTGACTGATTCACTCACTCGCAGAACTGAAAATCTACTGGACCAAAAACGTTCAAATCCGGTATATAATGCAATTTCGTGAATAATAAATAGATTTAACAATAATACATATATTTTATTTTTCTATTTGAAATTCTTGGTCCTTTATTAATAGTTCTTAATTTTAGAAATAATATTATAGCTTGCATGAAAACTTGGTATGACATTTTATGATATATTTGAATCAGTCAGCTGTGTTTGAGCTGCTACAAAACATCTGATCAATAGTAAACAAAAGTGTAACCTCCAAAAATTCAATGAGCAACTCATAAATGATTCGCACTCAATTTGCAAAATAATTATAATTTTATCGAATAATTCTCTGAAAAAATGCGTAGTACAGAACGGTACTCTTATCTTGTACTCAGCTGTTGATAAGGAAGCCTTATCGATCGGGTGCTAACTATTCGTTTGGCAGATCTTTCATTCTATAAGGGTAATTACAATTTTCCTGGCTAATTCTCTCCTTTCATAAGATTTATTCAAAAGATTCATCACATGTCGTTCAGCGAGTTTTCTCAAGGATAAGACCTAGTGCAATCGAATTTTTATATCATAAACCTAGTATGTTCCAAATTTCGTGAAAATCGCTAGAGGCGTTTTCGAGATCCGTTGAATATAAATAACCAGGGGCCTGTTTCATAAAAGTTACAAGTCCTGTAATACAGGAGAATCACCATTCCAATTACATGCTCAATATAGCCGATAAAATCAGCTGTTCTTGTATTACAGGACTTCTAAGTTTTTATGAATCAGGGGCCTGATATATAAATACAGAAATTGCTCGCTTAATATAATAGGATTCTCAATTGTAGTGAAAACCAAGTAAGTAGAGTAGAGTTAGCTTGGTAGAGTAAGTATGCCAGTTACTCGACCACTAACTCTACCAGTGAAAACTAGGCTTGATGCTGACAGTTTAACGTGGTTCTTACTGTATAGTGGAAGATGAGAGTACAGTAGTTTCACCTGAGTGTGATGCAACTCGCACTCCCAAACTCAATTACCCAAGGTCGTTGTGGTGTCTCTGAAACTAGTGATAATCATCAACACCTCAATAACATCAATTCTTTGGACCACCGCGTCAATTATTTCTCCAACAGCCAACAGACGGCCTTCAAATAAGAGCAAAGTCATGGAGAAACAAGAATGCGCTGCTGTACTGACTCAGTAATTAGTTGGTAGTAGTAGTTGTTAATGTAGTAAAACGTAAGCGGCGTAACAATTGTTAAAAATCTGGTATGGTGTACTCCACACAACTTTCCTTGCCGTTATGAAAATTGATCACCTGACGCTAGTGTTCTAAAGTCGCATCTAAAGTCTACTATTCAAAGATCTAAGCCAGCTGGTGACAGGACAATAACGCTGTAGACACACGAGGTGTGCTATCTCTTCATAGTGAATGATTTAATAGAATCAACAGTTTGCAATTGAATAATCACATTTTCTCGAATTTCCAGCTTATTTCCAATTTTAGGTAAAAATGTTACTGAACATTAATCGTAGAGATTTTCATGCTCAATCTTTTCTATCTGAAATGTTTTGTTTAAATTGTATAAGCCTGATAATTGGGAATCTGAAATCCAATTTTGCATAGATTGGGCGGAGCTCCTGGAATTTTTACAGATATGGAACTTGTGGCAGTTGATAGAGCTTATCAATGACTATTTTATGTATAAATTTGATCAAAATCGTTTGAGCCGTTTTCAAGAAAATCACGAAAAACCCTGTTTTTGACAACATTTTCCCCATTTTATCCGCCATCTTGAATTGCATTTGATCGAAATTGTTCGTGTCGGATCCTTATATTGTAAGGACCTTAAGTTCCAAATTTCAAGTCATTCCGTTCATTGGGAGATGAGATATCGTGTACACAGACGCACACACACACACACACACACACCACACACACACACACAACACACACACACACACCCACACACCACACACACACACACACACCACACACACCACACACACACACCACACACACACACACCACACACACACACACACACACACACACACACACACACACACATACAGACTAATACCCAAAATCAGTTTTTTGGACTCAGGGAACCTTGAAACGTATAGAAATTCAGAAATTAGGGAACCTTAATTTTTTTTGGAAAGCAATACTTTCCTTACCTATGGTAATAGGGCAAGGAAAGTAAAAGGGTACTAAGATTCATCTTTTTATTTATATTTAAAAGTAGCCCTAAAGAAAGAATGCAAAGGTGGGATATGTATGTGAAAGTTGTATAGGATTTGTGTATGTGGTTGCTGCAAAATGGCATATACAGAGATTTAGCCGACGAAATATGACCCTCAACCACAAATTGTGAATCCGGGTCATGGTTGACGTTATCAGTTACCATCGGGAGAGACCATTGAAGCTCTTCAATAACTGACAGTTCTTCAGTCAATACGTTCAAACTTGGGAGAAGACAATGGATCATTGATACGGGGAATAAAGTTGATAATGGAATCTTCAAGATCATTCTAGAAAGTAATTGGAGTTAGACGTTTATAAAAGTTACTGATGGTTTTTCACTTTCAAAATGTATGAATTCAGAGCTACTTTCTTGTATTCATTGAATAGAATTATAGTACCATTTGAAATTAATAAAATAAGAATATAAATTGTAACGAAATTACTAGTTTCTGTGATCACACCATCGTCAGGTTATGAAAATGAATTTCCAATAAATGTTTACCAATAGTTTGTTATAGTTTTGACGATGGTGTGATCACTGAAACTAGTAGTTATGTTACAATTTATATTCTTATTTTATCAATTTCAAAGGGTTTTTCATTTATTGGACTTTACCAATAGAGTTAACTTCGTGAAATTATGTAAAACTTTCTGATTATTCTCTAAAATTCCCTTTCGGTAACTTTTATTTATTCATTTCCATTTATGCTACAAATTAGACTGATGTGAGAACACCATAATAACATATAATATTACACATTCTAGACTACCTTATTTTATAAGATTAATTTTCCATATTCAAGTAGTCTATAGTCAACGTTAGTAGACAGAAGGTTGATCACTCACCGGTGTAAGATTCAAAGTGGTGGGGGGAATGCCAGCGTGACGTCACGTGTAGTAAAAATGTGATGGAGTAACACAACTGAGCATACAGTTTATTCTCTGTATCTTCAAATACATCATCGATTATTGCCCTCAAGATTGGCCTAGAACTTGAAAATTCTCCATGCTTATAGCGAATGAATCACCGATTCTAATGATGTTGTTAAATATTCCAAATTCATTCAACTTATATGAATAAAATGAAGTTGAAAGTTTTTCAAGAATCCAAAAATGTGACAAAAAAAGTTAATAAGCTGGAAAAGCGTTAGTAGACAACGTTATACTATTTAGTTTCAGATTAACACATAAAAAATATTGATAAACCAATGCATTGCAATAAACCGATAAACCGATCCCGATAAATACAATAATTTGTTCATATAAATACACTGAACACATGCATGGTATCGTAGCATCATCTGCTACGAGAAACAAAATATCCCATCCCCGAAATTTACAAGCTGATGTATAGCCAAACTACAAAATAAAACTCGACCTAGAAGATGAAGAAACTTTAAGGGTTTGAAAAGAAAAGTTAGGAGGTGGGGTTTTTGCTTTTATATGGCAAAATGCTTGTATTATTCAAATTTTTTGATAATTATTGTAAAGCAGAAACAGAAAGCTTGCATGACAGAAAATGTTTGTATTATATAATTTGACTATACGACACCGTATGATTTTCAAGAATGCGATATTCTGCCTACTCTGTACTACAGCCTACGTCACGGCTGCAGTTCCCCCACTCCAATTGCATTTCAACTAAAATACTATAGATGAGTGACCAACCTTCTGTCTACTTACTTTGGTCTATAGTGAGGTCCACGTTATAATGACAGTATTTGATCAACTTTGGTTTTGCTATCCTTGTCTATCATCCGACAAAGCCGGTGGTACTATCCTTTACTAGGTCCGCAGCGATGCCAATTATGTTTTTGACAGTGTACAAATATAATTAATTAATGAAGAGAATCGGCATCGCTATTCTTCTATCTTTATCCACTGCCATTATAACATGGACCTCACTATAGTATTGCGTCTAAGACGTTCATTTTCTAGTGAAATAACGTCTAGACATTTATTTTCAAGTAGTTTAGTACTGCGTCTAAGACGTTTATTTTCTACCTAGCTTTCTTCAATTTTTGACTCAGTTCATACAACTTCAACCACATACAGTAATAATATGTTGGAGGATCTCATTAACTTATTCAAATCTCATATCTGGATATTGATCACTCTTAAATGAATTGATTTTGATGGATCACTCCATATAATTATATAAACGAGCAGATCATCGTAGCATGTAATTTTTAGTATATTGTTTCATCATTGTGGAATAACGGGTGTGTTAGTTTACTTTTTCATTTTCTTTATATTATTTCAAAAGTCAGGACTCTTTATTCAGTATTGATTCCTCAAGTAGATTGTCCAGAGAGAAAGAAAGGACTAGGTGAGAATATTTGAAATAGTTATCATTCATGACCAAGTTGAATGAAACACTATTAACTCCTATGAAGCCTATCTTCTCACTCTCCATTTCAATACTTAGGCCCGGTTGCACGAAAGCCGGTTAAATTTTGACCGTCATTAATTCCACGACAATCAATCAGAGAAATTGATTTTGGAAAGACGGCTCCTCTGATTGGTTCTCGTGGAAGTAATCACGGTTAAAATTTAACCGGTTTTTGTGCAACCGGGCCCAAGTATTGAAATGGAGAGTGAGAAGACAGGCTCCAAAAGGTTAATATGAGTTTCTTTGAAGTTGATATTGAAAAATAATTATTCCAAATATTCTTTCCCAATCCTTTCGGTCTCACTGGACAATCTACGGGCCTTAGCCTGTTAAAAACAAGGAGAGACAAGAGAAATATTATTCTAAACTCGACTGCTTGACTCAAATTGAGTTGGTAACTAAAAAACAAGTGATACAATAGACGAAAAATCTTTTAAAATATAGGTTACTACTTCTTATGACAATAAAATTAAATTCTCGATTCCCCATCGTAGTCATCAATTCCCAAATTTCTAAGGTGATGAAAACTTTTCAGTCAATTTTGCAAAACGTTCCAAATAAGTTCAAAAACTTTCATTGTTAATATTCTTTTATAATGCATAGGTGACAGTTGGAAATGATTAATGACAATGACTTTTCTTGGAATTCTTTATGAGTAAAGTGTGACACAGCGAATATTGACATTTGAATGGAATTGCGAAATGATAATAATAAGCAAGCAATCACTAATATATTTTCGCTTACATAATCCGATAGAAATCATAAAGTCACGTGATTAATATGATTTTCTTAAGGAATGGAAATCCCAGTGTTTCGAAGAAGAATAATGGATGTTCAATCTCATAATACTCACTACTCCCCAACTCGATTCAGATAGATCTATATTCTATAATATTAATTTATTCATTTCATCTTGTACAATTATAGCTTTTGAAAAATAGTTCAACAGGCGTATCCCAAAAACTTTTCTCATTTCAATTCATACAACATTCCAACTCTAGATTATGCAATATGTGTCATCACAGATTCACAATCCAAAACAAAACTAAAAACAAATCTCGAATTTATTAAACTTTTCCAAACATTGATAAGCTACAAAACTTTCAAGTTATCTAGTAACTGGTTCATGATACCTTATAGTAATTGAAAGGGTTTCATGAGTGTAGGTCAGACACGATACAAAGTCTTGTAGCCTATCTAGACCAAGTTAGTCAGAAATTGATATCATGAATCAGAAATAAAATACAATTACAAACAGATAAGAATACCGAACAAATCAAATCAGATTTGGACAAACAACAACAACAAAAATCAGAAATTAGGCTTCGTAAATGCTTCGAAACTGTACCGTATAACAATAGAAGAAACAAGATCATGCATCTCGGATGATATCAAATTTCAACAGTCATATTAAAATACATCCAATCAACCGGTAAAACAGGAATATAGGATTAAATTTCGAACTGTTTCCAATTCAAACGATATTAGGTTTTAAAATAATATGGCTTCTCCAACTGTATCAAATTCTGGGTGTGAGCATTGACTCCAACAAGAAATAGAAATTGTCAAGTATTACGATTTCCACAGTCTCTCATGTTCGAAATAGATTCTGTCAAAATGTTTTCAATTTGAATAGTATCTTTTCCTTTTTGTGTAGTTGAGAAGTTGATATTTAAACCATTAATATGAATAGTATCTACTGCAAATATATGTATAGGTATATGAGAGTAGAAGGAATCATGAAATTTGTCATAAGCCGACATCTATTTTCATGAGGACTATACAATTTTCAGAAATTCAATGAAATAATACAGTTGCTGCGATTCTATTGAGTTTTATTGTAGCGTGAACTTTATTTTTCAACATTTATCCTGGAGTTTTTAAATGGACCACTGTATTTATTTTATGTATTGATTCATCAATTGTATTTCGGTTATCGTCTCTTCTGTTATGTATTACATACAGTATTATGTAACTTGTAGCCTATACATAAAGGCTACATATCTATACATAGACTACATATCTTTCACAGATATGCAATGTGTTAATATGGGCAATGATAAGCGATGAGTAGTCTATATATCAACACAGTCCTATATATACAGTCCTTTGTCAATGACAGTCAATATTAAAATTTGATTTTGAGACTGTTGAGCAAAATAGACATGTTATGATTCATTTTTAACAAATTATTTCAACAAACGAAATAGTTTCTACATATTATTATCATATAACAAACGATTGAATTCCAAGGCAAACCGCTTTCAATGTTTCTAGTACTCAGGAAACCAATAATGGTTTTGAGGAGTTTCAAGTAATGCCAATAATGATCGATAATATAATTGCATTATTTGTTGATGATCATTATTGATTATATTATTTTTAAATAATCAGTTTTCATGAGTATCAAGCGAAGGAATCAGTGGTCCTTGTGAAATGAAAAAGAGGAAACAGTGTAATGAAATTGATGAAATTTAACCCTTTCCAAAAATTTTTGGATTTCAAAAGAGCAGATGAATTGAACTTTTCGTTTCATCTGGAAACAATTTTTGAATGCAAAATGCATTGGTCAAGTATTGATTATTTGTTTTACTCTTATTTTGTCGATAAGAAAGTATTAGACTGTGATTTGCCTCTTCAGTAGATTAAAGCGGTTCTTATTTCAATCATAGAGTGAGAATACCCTCAAACACCAGTAATTTACCAAAGTAATGGGCTTTATAGGTTAGTATCTCCTCTTCCTCCTCTTCAAAAATGTATTGAACATCCATGATACATTATAAATTATGTATTATACATCCGTAGCATCGGGATAATTCATATAGCATCATTTATATATAATTCGGGATCAAAACACATATTGTATTCAAGTGCGAAACAAATTATTCTTCTGAAAGAGAGCAGAAAAAGGTTGAAGTTCGTCATGACTCATTGCAGAAGTTCTAGATGTATGTAGAGTAGTATGACCTAACTAAGTAATTACGAATTCAGAAAGGAAACTCTATTTTTTGAAGTCTCTATTCTGCCGCTTTAGCACACATTGTGAAATATTCAAATGAGTTTTTTAATGCATTGTTCTCCAACTGGAATGAAGTTTCAAGGTGAATCAGATCCACAATAGTTGACAAATTCGGATCTGCAATCAGGCGTTAAAAGTATTTTCAATCACGTACAATCTAAATAATTATGCACTAATGTGCCTCCAAAAGCGACTTACTGGTGCCATGAGAGTATTTTTATTTGTTTCTAAAGACGCACAAACATCTAACTGTGAATGGTTTACTGGATCATAGGTCATATCTTTCTTATCGTCAAGCATTTGATAATGCTGTAGCCTATACAAAGATCACAGGCTGAAGACACACTCGGTCTTTTAATAGAATATATGAATTTCCAATTTTTTTATCACAGAAAAATGAACTGTGAATGAGTGGAGAACTGATAAAGACAAAATTGGCATTGCTAAATTCAGTCACTCATTGAAATAGGCTGTGAATGTGATAGCGTGGATGCATTTGGAAATTATTTTTGATCGGAAAAATTGGAAGGTTATTCGTCGTTGTGTATCGTTTTTGCTCAAAAAATTCAATGATCATGTTATCCAAGCATTTCCTAGTTGCCTTTAAGAACGGAGATTGCGAACAGTGAGTAGAGAATGTAACATCTGTATCATTCTATGTTACAATATCGGGGACCGAGCTTCGCTCTGGAGTACAAAAGCATAAAAACTGTATTATGAGAGAAGAAATTATAGACCTAATAACATTCATACAGAAATGTTCTATCTGATCACAGTAAATTGAGATTAATTCCCAGAGGAATGCAAAAATTTCCCTCACAAAGCCCCAGTTGCACAAAAGCCGGTTAAATTTTAATTCTGATTGACTTCACGTGAACCAAATCAGAGAAGACCATTTCAAAAAGATGGATCTACTGGAATTAATCAGGATTGAAAATAACCCGGCTTTTTTGCAACCGGCACCTGATTGGATGATTACAAAAGTTCAACAGCTGAGTCATAATAATTTTGACACAGTCCCACACACATGAACTCGCTCACTCACTTCCATCACCAAAAGACGATGAAATAATATTATTATCAACTGTTTTTCCAAGGATGAATGATAATTATCCTTTCAATGTCCTTCAGCGAGTTTTCCCAGGGATGAGACCTAGTGCAATCATATCTTTATATTATAAACCTACTATGTTCTGAATTTCGTGAGAATCGTTAGAGCCGTTTTCGAGATCCGGTGAAATACAAACATATAAACATCTAAACATCTAAATATCTAAACATCTGAACATCATAACATCTGAACATCTAAACATCTAAATATCTAAACATCTGAACATCAGAACATCTGAACATCTAAACATCTAAACATCTAAACATCTAAACATCTAAACATCTAAACATCTAAACATCTAAACATCTAAACATCTAAACATCTAAACATCTAAACATCTAAACATCTAAACATCTAAACATCTAAACATATAAACAGAAGTTGCTCGTTTAATAGTATAGGATTCTATACTCACACTCAAAGACCTTAAATATGCATAGACTCACTTGCAGCGCTAGTGTCGTACTTGGAATTGAAATCCGCCATTGAGGGGGCAACCCATAAGATTATTACATACCAATGCCACCAATGCCTTTGTGATCTATAATATTACTAATTTAAAATATATAATATCTTGTGCTAAAATACCCCAATGGCGGCCTTCAATTTCAAGTAAGAGCTATCATTGGGAAGGCATAGACATTGTGGATCTATATCTCTTTAAGGTCTTTGCTCACACTGATCTCAAACTTTTATACAGTAAATAAAAGTAGTTCTCTGCTGCATCTTAAGAACATATGAGCTGCATATGAGTAGTTGCATAAATGCATATCAAGTGCTTGAGTGCATCTGTACAACAATGTTTCAGTTATTGTTCAGTGGAAAGTTTTAATTTACATTCATTAAATCAAGTTCATATTCAAAAAAATTATTGCTGGAGGAGAGAGGAAGCATTGGATAGGGTTTTGTGGAGAGGCAGACTAAGAGAAAGGAATGCCGACTCCATTTTAATGGAATAAGGCACAGCCAAAGAAGCCAAAGAAGAAGATATTCAACAAATTATTGTCTCATTTAATTTTCTATTTCATAAAATTATTTTTTTGGGAGGTCAGGAATTAAGCTTGATTTCCCTACCCTAGTTTTCGCTGAACATGTTTTTCGTCATTCAGAATCTGCTAAAAGTGAATTTGGTGTAAGCACAGCTTTAGCCATAACACGTTATACGATTGACGTGCTTTGTACAATTATTACCCTGAGAGACAATTTGGATCGACCTTGACGTTTTTCCCCCACACAGCCTTGATGCGTTCAAAGATTCTGAACTCGCTCAGGTGTTGAAAAACAACTACAATACAAGAGAAAATTATAACAAGAAATTGTTAATGTCACGGAACATTACAATTTTTCTTCTGGAGGAAAATTTACATGACTTCCAGCATTCCAAATAATAATTTATTGGCTGGGAATTGCAGTGTAATTGCACTGTTAGTTCTAATTTGCTCTGTTATTATACTACTGCGACACGTTGTTTGAGGTGAGCCTAATTGGGACATAATGAGAATCTCGATAATTCAGAATGATTTTTGCATTGAATTCGATTATATTGTAGATCGATATTCTGAGTAAATGGAAAAATTGTGGAGAATGTCTGTATGTTTCCTCTTATTTCCATTGATGTTTCCGTGATTGTTTAAGCTCCCTTGCAATCATATCTTTATATTATAACCTACTATGTTCTGAATTTCGTGAGAATCGTTAGAGCCGTTTTCGAGATCCGGTGAAATACAAACATATAAACATCTAAACATCTAAACATCTAAACATCTGAACATCATAACATCTGAACATCTAAACATCTAAACATCTAAACATCTGAACATCTGAACATCTGAACATCTAAACATCTAAACATCTAAACATCTAAACATCTAAACATCTAAACATCTAAACATCTAAACATCTAAACATCTAAACATCTAAACATCTAAACATCTAAACATCTAAACATCTAAACATCTAAACATCTAAACATATAAACAGAAGTTGCTCGTTTAATAGTATAGGATTCTATACTCACACTGATCTCAAACTGTTATACAGTAAATAAAAGTAGTTCTCTGCTGCATCTTAAGAACATATGAGTTGCATATGAGTAGTTGCATGAATGCATATCAAGTGCTTGAGTGCATCAGTACAACAATGTTTCAGTTATTGTTCAGTGGAAAGTTTTAATTTACATTCATTAAACCAAGTTCATATTCAAAAAATTATTGTATTTCATTTAATTTTTTTATTTCATAAAATTATTTATTTGGTGGAACAGGAATTGAGCTTGATTTCCCTACCCTAGTTTTCGCTGAACATGTTTTTCGTCATTCAGAATCTGCTAGAAGTGAATTTGGTGTAAGCACAGCTTTAGCCATAACACGTTATACGATTGACGTGCTTTGTACAATTATTACCCTGAGAGACAATTTGGATCGACCTTGACGTTTTTCCCCCACACAGCCTTGATGCGTTCAAAGATTCTGAACTCGCTCAGGTGATGAAAAACAACTACAATACAAGAGAAAATTATAACAAGAAATTGTTAATGTCACGGAACATTACAATTTTTCTTCTGGAGGAAAATTTACATGACTTCCAGCATTCCAAATAATAATTTCTTGGCTGGGAATTGCAGTGTAATTGCACTGTTAGTTCTAATTTGCTCTGTTATTATACTACTGCGACACGTTGTTTGAGGCGAGCCTAATTGGAACATAATGAGAATCTCGATAATTCAGAATGATTTTTGCATTGATTATATTGTAGATCAATATGAGTAAATTGAAGTGAGGAGAATGTCTGTATGTTTCCTCTCATTTTCATTTATGTTTTCGTGATAAGAACTGGATTATTTCAACTGGAAGACATCATAATGGAACAATATGTGAACACACTTACCCAACGTATTTGCAGTTTGCACCCCCACCCAGAATCTATTACTACCACTAGCACTTACTCTAGTACATGGGTTTCCCATAGTTGAGTAGGTTAATTTCCAATAAATATCGAATTAAATTCCATATTTTTTATAGACCTATTGTATTGTATTTTATATATTTTGTACTTTTTATGTTTTCAATTGCTTGTTTGTCTACAATATAATCCAGGGAAGCATCCATTGATGCTCTGATACTGAAATTAGACTAGAAATCCAGGTACCATTTTTTTTTGACTCAAATTAGTCATGTAGCGCACGATTATAAACAATATTATTCCTCTCAACACATTGAAGTTGAATACGAACAGAAATTCATACAAACAGATGATTTTAAACTGTCCCCAACAAGTTATTTCTTGAGTTGAGATGAGAAAAAGAGAACAGGAGAACTAACTACTTCGAATATCAAAACTCAGTTTTTACTATATACGTTTTCGATGTATGTATACAGAGCATACATGTTGAAATCAAGAAAATTTGATAAATGGACAAGAATAATAATGATGATATCAATAGTGCCATGCAAAGGAGAGATTTTTTTAATTTTAATATACAACCCATACAAAATGAAATTCATTCTTTATTCGTACCACTTTCAAATATGACAGGTATAAATTTGAACGGGAATATCGCTTGCTATCGAATTTAATGAGCGAGAATAAAATATGTGAAGATTGAATCCAACAAAATGAGCACCTATTATCATGAGGAAAGGAAAAACTTTCAGAAATAGATTAAAACTAAGCTACTAATTTCAGTAATAAGTGATGCATTCCAATATCTTGTTGAATTCCGTCCGAAGGAACTACAGCTCTGAGATTGTTAGAATATCTTGAAAATGTCGTGACAGCATTCTTGATTCTTCTTTGGGAAGTTGTTTTAAGAATTTTTCTGAACTGAGTTCTACTTTCACACGCCTGATTGATGGTTTCAATCCGAAATCATATCTGACAACATGTCAATTCGGATAAGTGGACAAAATGAAATCTTGACCGCCGAAAGAGATGAAGCCTCACTAAGTTCTCGTTTCTCACTTTCTATGTTCAAATTCAGCTCACTTGTGCAGTACTGTGAGAACTTAGTCCTAGCATGAAAATTGAAGCTGTATAAAACCGAGTGTAATACTGTGATCTAGCACTAGTTTGTTACTGAACTTTTAGAAACTTGTAGCGATTCATTACTGAATTGTAATGATTTCTCTAAATCAATCATTTATTGATTTTATTGGAGTTTTTTTCATATTACTTCTTCTTCATCTTCATTTAAGCCTTTTCAAATTACAATCACATCAAATCACAAAAATCTGGTGTGGCGCACTCACACAACTTTCCTTGCCGTTATTAAAATTGATCACCTGACGCTAGTGTTCCCGTGCATTTCAAGTCTACTATTCAAAGATTTGAGCCAGCTGGTGACAGGATAATAACGCTGGAGACACACATGAGGTCTGCTATCTCTTTATAGTGAATGATTTAATAGAATCAACAATAATTTGCAATTGAATAATCACATTTTCTCGAAATTTAAAGCTTATTTTCAATTTTAGGTGAAAATGTTACTGAACATTAATTGTAGAGATTTTCATGCTCAATCTACTCCACTTGATTTTTTTTGTATCTGGAGCCTGATAATTGGGAATCTAAAATCGAACTTTGCATTTATGGGGCGGAGCTCCTGAAATTTTTACAGATATGGGACTTGTGGCAGTTGATAGAGCTTATCGGTGACTATTCTAGGTGTAACTTTAATCGAAATCGTTGGAGCCGTTTTCGAGAAAATCGCGAAAAACCCTGTTTTTGACAACATTTTCGCCATTTTTGCCGCCATCTTGAATTGCATTTGATCGAAATTGTTCGTGTCGGATCCTTATATTGTAAGGATCTTACATTCCAAATTTCAAGTCATTCCGTTAATTGGGAGATGAGATATCGTGTACACAGATGCACATACACTCATACACACAAACACACACATATATACAGTCCAATACCCAAAAACCACTTTTTTGGACTCAGGGGACCTTGAAACGTATAGAAATTTAGAAATTGGGGTACCTTAATTTTTTTCGGAAAGCTATACTTTCCTTTACCTATGGTAATAGGGCAAGGAAAGTAAAAAGAGACATGCTTCAACCAATATCTTGCCTTTCAAATTAATAAGCGTTTTCAGCTGGAATATTTACTGAATCCGATTCTAAAATTAATTTAGAGCAAAGCTTACAGCTCAGAGCATAGCATATTGACTAGGCAATAGAATATGAATCACAGACTATACTAATCTAGCTTATATAGCAATCTAGCTTGTAGTGATGTAACACAACTTTTGGACTTAAAATTGTGTGTAAATCAAATCATGAACCCTTCATAACCTCTGGACTATTTATTTCAAACCAAGGTTTAAAACAGTTTTGGGCAAATGTCTGTTGTTTACTCCTGGATTGTATCTATTGTCTATGAATAAATAATTAGTATTGAAAACACAAATTGTCAACTACATTTTATCATTATAAATTATTATTGACCGAGCGAAGTGAGGTCTAAGATTCAAGTCGACGGTTTGGCATTTCTGTATGAATGTTTAAATGTTTTAATGTTGTATGAATGTTTAAATGTTTTAATGTTGTATGAATGTTTAAATGTTTGAATGTTTGAATGTTTGAATGTTTGAATGTTTGAATGTTTGAATGTTTGAATGTTTGAATGTTTGAATGTTTGAATGTTTGAATGTTTGAATTTTTGAATGTTTATATGTTTATATGTTTTTATGTTGCGCATTTACGGCGAAACGCGGTAATAGATTTTCATGAAATATGATAGGTATGTTCCTTTTTTAATTGCGCGTCGACGTATATACAAGGTTTTTGGAAATTTTCATTTCAAGGATAATATAAAAGGAAAAAGAAGCCTCCTTCATACGCCAATATTGGAGTGAAAATCAGACTATAGAATTGTTCATCATAAATCAGCTGACAAGTGATTACACAGATGTGTGGAGAAGCCAGTCTATTGCTGTATTTCCATAAGGTCTATAGTTTCAATCAGGAACTTGTGGATGAGAATACTGCGTGAGGTCTACTGTTCACAGAACTACTAGTAATATATGCAGGACCTGGTTTCGTGGCTTTACCAGCCACATCTTCAGCTGTTTGTTTACAACTAACAATAATTATATAATAAAAAGTGGTTGACAATTTTAAATTTGTGTTTTCATTGGAAAAGTACCACAACATCACTCACAACACAACTGTAAAATTAGTATTGATTTTCCCCTTCAATGAAACGAATATCATCTCGAAATTCAAAAATAAATCATAGGTCACAACTAGTCAATATTGTTAAAAACTCTTGTAATTTTTAGTACTAGTTATAACTTCTTCTCAAACTCCTTGATAATTCCTTGATATTATCCCACATGAACCGAGAAAGATTGATGTAGAATAATCATGAACAAACTCTATAAGGCTTCAATTTTTTATTTGTAGACCTACAAGTTTCGTTACTCCAGCAGCACCTGGATTTACTTGAATTGGGTTGACATTTGCTTATCACCAACTTAATAACTCGTTCGTGCTTTTTGGTGTTCAACGAGATCCAGCTTGTATAACTACTTTTTCATCAATTTAGAAATCGTAATTCATTTTCTTGGACAATAATTTCCAAGTTGACTTCACTCACCTTCAGTTCTTATCAGTGGCAGTCTAGAAGAGGGTCGCTCAATGTGACATTGGATATTATACGGATGCATCGCGTCAAGTTTCTCGGATACAGTTCATATTTGGATGAATCTTTTTATTTTGTGAAATTATGTCAAGGTATTTTAAAAAGTGAAATGATCCAGTGTTTGGCGATTTGAATACTGAATACCGTCAAGATACTAATGAATAAATTAAAGTGACAGCCTTGAGATAAATCTTCATGTTTAGATGAATGAGAATTTCAGGAACAAACGAATTTGGTTTGATAATAGACTTTTGCGAATATGCCTACAGTAGATGCACTTTGAACTGCTGGCATTCCCTATAATAAGACCCTATTATTAGATCTTATTCTTATAACTACTAATCAATGCTACCCATTTAACGTATGCAGTTAGTTTGAAATGGATATCAATCACCCTCTCACCTTAATAGAATGTACTACTTTACCATGTGAGTGAGGTGTTGCAGGCTATGAATCCTATTATATTAAACGAGCAATATCTGTATTTATATATCTGGTTATTTTCATATCTGGTTATATTTATATCTGGTTATATTTATATCTGGTTATTTTTATATCAGGTTATTTTTATAATAATAATATAATAATTATAATAATAATATTTATTCGACCAATCAACATACATTGTACAAAATATTTCAGAAAAAAACACTCTCAACTGGTGTAGCAAACACCGTCGCATGCACAATACATTGTATATCAAAGTCTAAATGAAACCCCCAAGGTAATCCTTGGTAATTCATGTTTCCTTATATCTGGTGATTCATGTTTAACGGATCTCGAAAACGGCTCTAACGATTTTCACGAAATTTGGAACATAGTAGGTTTATGATATGAAGATTCGATTGCACTAGGTCTCATCCTTGAGAAAACTCGCTGAACGACATTGAAAGGATAATTCATCCTTGGCTGAAACAGCTGTGGATAGTAAAAAAGTGAGTATGTGAAAAATCAAAAATATCGCATCCCCGAAATTCATAAGATGACGTATAGCCAGCTGTGAAATATGAACACGATCATTTTAGAGAATTGTGTTCTGTTTATCAATAAATAAAAATAACGAGCGAAGCTCGGTGCCCCGATATTAATTGATGAAATAGTCAAGCATGAAATCAATTACGTAAACTGAATTCACTTCCAAACAACTAAATCTACTTATTTATGTTTCCAAAATGTAAGTTTTATTAAAACATTCAGTATAATATTGTAGTACTGATCACACGTTTAATAAGATGCGCACATTTTGATCAATCACATAGGTCTAATAATAATTGAGTGGTTGACAATGAAAACAATATATCTCCAATTTCAAAATTTTTTCCAACCCCTGAATTTCAGTAATAAAACAAGTAAAAAATGGAAAAATCTTTTTGTTTTTATGAATCAGTAACAAAAAATGTCATCAAATATCATTAAATTCATTAAAATCTTGAATAGAGGCCATTGAGATAGAAAACAAGGTATATCCAAACCCATTTTTCAACTTTTTCGCAGAAACTAGAAATTTTTCTCAACAAGAAGATATTTTTTGTTACTATGAAAGACTTGTCTTTGCCACTAGATTAATGTATGTAATTACTTCTCATTGAAAGTAAGTAGATCATCAAGAATAGGTTTTCTTGCTTTCATGTAAAATTTACTTTTTGGTTGACATCTGGTTTTCATTCTGGAGCCTTCAATTATTGTCAATCTACCCAATTAATAGGCCTACACTAATAATATTGTCAATCAACATACATGATCTGAGAAGCTCAATTATCATTTGATGAATGAATGAAACACTCCATAGTATATATGAAATAGAATATAATTCAAAGAATGGAACCACTACCAAGGCAAAATTTGAACTCTTATTAATGAATGATAAGAATCACCTGTTAAATTTGATTCACAATGACAGCTTATCCAACAAAGACCTAATTCGCAATCAACAAGGATAGACTATCATCATCATCATCATCTCATCCCAAATCATTTCGAAAGATATGTTGCATCATACAATGAACTCACGACTCGATTCTAGACCCAATCATCCAATCTGATCTGGTAACCTCTCTACGTCTGATGTGGTGAGCTTGTCTCTCCGTTTACTCTCTTACTGGGGAACCATCTCAGTCTAAACGGGGATTGATCAGCTGTTCGTTTAAACCCGGAATGTAACACATAATATTCTAGTAAACCTAGATTAGCGGCAAACATGAATGGTGCATTATCGGCCTGAGTCTTACCAAATTTAGAGTGCGCTCTCTTCTCTCTCTCTCTCTCTCTCACACTCTTCTCTCTCTCTCTCTCTCTCTCTCTCGGTTAAGCTCCCCACCACCTAACCCTCCCCTTACCACCCCACGGTTAAGTGCTGAAGGGGAGGATATCCTTGATACCCTCTCTGAGAATGGACTTCTTAAGGTCCAAACTTCACCGTTTCATGTGAAAACATTACAGTAGTATCTTAACTTATGCATTTTTCATCATTATTCTTGCTCAATATTATTGTTGAACTCATCAGTTTAATATGATTCACCATGTCATTTTACCGCTACTGGTATTTATTTTTAACGCTAGAACGTAAGTTGAATTATGTTTTGTTAAACACATGAATAAAGGAATCTAAATCTAAATCTCTCTTTCTCTCTCTCTTTCTTTCGTAGAGAGTTAGAGGGAAGGATACTTCTTTAGAATATTCTTTCCGAAGAATGGACATTCATATTATGTCCAAAGCTCCGCCAATTCATGTAGATGCATAACAATATTATCTATAGTTATTCCAAATTGCTTTTTTCATATCATATACAGTTCAATAATTATTATTTTCTTAGTCTATATTGTGTTAATTCATCTATAATTTTACTGTATTGTGAGCTATTGTATATAAGTTTATAATCCAGTTTATATTGTAATCTACATAAATAAAATGCTCAATCAATCAATCTCTCTCTCTCTCTCTCTTTCTTTCTCTCTCTCCATTCACCATCATTTGATAATTCCAGAAATTTGATAGAAAAACAGAGTATTTTTGATATTTAACAAACATATGAAAATAATTTGAAATATTACTGTATTTTATCATCAGACTATTTTAGTTTTGAAATGACCTAGTAAATGAATATTTCCAAATACACGGACAATTTTCATTAACATTTGAATTCTTGTATAGAATAAAGCAATATTTTTAATAAATGGAGTAATGAATCTTATATGAAACCTATATATGAGAAACTCTCTTAAGATTAGAAGAAAGCTTATAATAAGTTCATAGGGATTTCAAATTTTTCTAGCAAATACAACAATATTATTTATAGATAGATTATTAAACATTTCCTTTAACCAATATTACTGGTGTTCTCTTGAATTTTGAACTTGAGAATATGGGTCATTACTTTTTGTTGCGTATAGCACTGATTTGGTCAATTTTCAGTACCGAACTGTACTAAAGTGAGGTCCACGTTATAATGGCAGTGTTTGATTAGCAATGGTATTGCTATCTTTGTCTATCTGTCAACAAAGCGGTATCTCTCTCTCGCTTTGCTCTGTTGCCAGATCGGCTTTTAACAATGTAGAATTAATAATCAATCAACAAAATATTTCATATCAATTACGAAAATTGATTATTAAGTTATCGAAAAATATAATTTCTTGCTCAATAAAATATAATTGATTATTTTAAACGAGAATGAAAAATTAATATTACATTAATACACCTATATCAGCTACCGTCAAGAAGGCATTGACAAGACAGTGAGTTCTCCTATCTTTCTCCACTGCCATTATAACGTGGACCCCACTATAGAGTCTATAATTTCATGAATGATATTGTATCTTATTGTCTTATGAGTTGTACTTCATTATATGTTCCTTAGTTTTTAACTGTATTTCACTGTGTTAAATTTCATTCCATACTTTTTCGTGCAATATATAGCACTAGATTTGCTTTGATGTGAATAATAAGATAATTCGCTGAAGGACATTGTGGCTGCTGATTCAATGAAATGCATTAAACTCCAGTATGTGGGCTACAAAATGAGATCATCAGGAAACAAATGCTTCAACTCGGATGAATGATTTCTCTTGTAGCATAAGACAAACGTGGTAATTGAAGAGTGCAATTCACATTCAAGTCACTATAGTCCTTAAGGCCAATTTCCCCGTTTCTAGAGACTGTGGGCAAGCACGCAAGAATTTTACTACAGCGTTTGGGTTAACCAACGGTCTGATGTAGTGGTTTGCGACTATTCTTCTACTTGAGCACTTGGAAACCACCTACTTGGAACTCTCTCATTCTAATCTCCCCTTCCTTTTACGAACGCACTTAACTACCAACTAATAAAAAGTGAACTGTTAATGGAAAGCCATCAAATCTTGATTGAGTGACTGGAAATGCTCAACTGTTGGACTACTGTTTTACTGGTTCCAAAATGGGTTATAAAAAGATTAAATTATTAGAGATATAGTTGAAGTATGCTCTTTGGTACGAGGTGACACTAAATGTGATTAATTAGTTCCCTTAATATGATATGGTATTTTGTTAGGAGAGATAACCGGCCAGACTATATTGAATCGTCATTAAGTTAAATCAAACCACTTCCAGAATGGTTCAACGTAGTTTTATCGAAAAAATGTGTGAGGATTAAAAAATATTTTTTTCCTACAGTTACGTTGAAAAGTGGCCATTGCTGCACTGATTACAGAACGCAAAGAATCACTTTTCCGCTCTAGTGCGGGAAAAATTTTTCTGCACTCCAGATTTGCAACATGGCAACGCAAAATACTTAGTAGGTTATATGGAGCAACAGTGCAGCAAAATCAAAATGAAGTTGGTAACAGTGACTGCTGTGGCTGCTATAGTGAGCAGAGGTGCAACCAAGCACAACGCTTCATTATATATTATAACCAACGACAACGAGGACTTTAGGATTTTAGGATTAAGGTTTTTATCAATAATAAAATTACACAGAAAAACATTTGATGCATTTCAGGCAATTTTACCCATAATTACCCACTTTTCATATTCAATGGTAACTATAGGAAAAACTTAATGTGAAATACGTGCGCAAAGTTCCTCTGCTGCACTCAAGAAACCATTCCGCCCTCGCCTACGGCTCGGGCGTAAACGTTTCTTTCGGTGCAGCAAACTGTCACTTTGCGCACTAGTTGCACAAATAACTATTTTGTCATTCAATCTCAGCTGTTTTCAATGCATGAAATGAAGCTGGTAAACAGCTGTTTGCAGAACAAATAAACATATGATACTCATTACCGCATACTCTACTGTAATGAGACCATATGTTTTCTTTACAGTCGAGTATGTTTCCTAGTTCCGAAATATGAACAGCAAAACTGCTAAAAAAACCACCTTCAGTGCTCCAGGTGGAATTTTTGTCAACTTCCACAAAATTCCTGATTCAGAATTTTTAAAGTAGGTTATGTTTATAGAACTCATGTAGTAACTTCAGCACAAGCAGGTAATGTTTTCTATTTCTCAATTATTCTTCTTTAGATTATTATGACAAAAAATAGTGTACGTTACTTGGACATGAATGTCTTTTGCAGTGCTCGAATGAGATTTTAGCCTCGGCTAACGCCTCGACTAGAAACTTCATTCTCGCCTGCAAAAGGCCCCTTCCCGTCCATGTGACGTAAGATACTAATACTCCATATCCTGAACAAGGGTTTAAGTATAACATGAAATATTATTTATATGATAACAGAGTGAGTGAATGGTGATAGGGAGCTATTTCCATTGGAAAAATATACCAGTACTGTAACTGTGATTCGAAAGAACTGAACTATAAAATTGTAGTCTACTATCATGGAAACTAGCTTTGAAACTGAATCTGTAGATATCAATCTAACTCATATTGAAAAAGTGAAATAATTGCGATGGATTCAATAGAACTAAAAATCCGTCAATTTTGACGAGTTTCAGTTTATCAGGTTGATAGTTTGAAACCTTTTGAAACCGGACTTCCGGAGTGGGAGAGGGAGAACAGTGAGGAAATATTCATTCGAAATCACCTCAAGAATAAATATGATATAGAATTTATATGCAACCCGATAATAATTCCCGCATCATTTCTAATCATAGTTCAGGTATTTATTTATTTTTGACTGCTTTGAATGAATTTAGTTACCCGAAACAGTTTTTTTTTTTAATTTTTCGAGCTGCTTAAAAATCATTACAAACTCTTTCATTCGAAATCTCTCAAATAATTTGAACTTGACCTTAAACTGCTCCTCAGACAGACCTTAAATGGTTAAAACTTGACCTTTAGCTCACATACAATTTCTCCCTTTAAGCTCGCTAAATTCATTTTTTATTTATTTATTGTAAGATATTTATTTATTCATTTGTGGACAGAATCACAAATATGATTAGGAAGGAACAACTGGCTTGGCCCAAATCTATTCCATTCCCAAATTTTGATAAGATAATAAATGTCCAAAAAATAGGTTATGTTTCTACTGTAAAACGTTAAAGTTCAATTTTCGTCCAAAAAATAGATAAGCTAAACATTTTGAATTTAGAGAAATAAAAACACCAAACTATATTTAAATATAACACTTAATTATCACTTCATATTGAATTGATCAGGCTATTTTATAAAATTTTGAACCCAAAAATACACACAACTTCTCTCACTAAGCACAGCTGTTTTGGCTAAAATTTCTGGCTAAAATACTAAACTCTAGTTGAATAATTATATAATTCATCAAACCACACTACATGATAATCCAAAGAAAAATCACATGTATTATCACCCAATAATGAAGGTCGTTATTCAAATTCAAACGGAGACATCTCTTCAACATTATAGTCTACCAGCTTCTCTACTCTTAGGCCTCATCATGACGACGTTAAACGCCGCGTTTAACGCTCGGTTGTCAAACGCGCGTTTGACACATACATAGAAACAATGGAATCGTATCGTACACATGCAAACGCGTGTTTTGTATCAACGTCGGCAAAACGCGGTTTCAGCTTTGCTGAACTCCTGGTCTAGTGTAATTCTGGATTCCTACATTTTTTCTCCCTTGGATACATAAGTTCTCTTCACACCTAGCTACGCAAAGCTAGGAATACGTCTGCGAAAGACCTAGTAGCTGTCCTATCTCTCAATGTTTAATCAACACTACGCTGGTGTGAAATTCTTTATTCTTTATTGATTCATACAAGTATATCATCAAAAATGATAGGGAGAGAAAAAATAAGGCAACCTTGTGCTATTCCTCTCCCAAATTTAGGTAATTTGACAGTTTAATTAACATTAGGAGATACGCCGGCTTCATCTTCCTAAGACGTATCCCTAGCAACGAGTAGCTTCGTGTGAAGAGACCCTTACAACTGTGAACAATTCATTTTCCTTGAGATTACTGTATTCAAAAAAACTAACAAATACTATTCCCAGACGCAATAAATTGATAGTCCAGTCAATATAGACATAAAAAAAGGGATGTGCTTGCAATTTATATTGTATTTTTTAATATATTATTTGGGTGCATAAGAGAAGTCAAGAGCCAATTTCTCCATGCAAAATTTCCTTGTGCTAGATACAGAGTGGCCCAAGAAACCTCATATTTTCGGCTCATTTTCCAGTTTTCAGCTATTTCTGCCAAATCTCGTAATCGGACAGAAAAATTTGCTATCAACTATTTTTTAGATTATAAAATTCTGAATAAAATGAGTACACTCAACAATAATATTCCCATTTTTCGTTCAAATTTGACTTATGATGCATGATTTTGGACCGCCTTGACGAGCCGAGAAGAATGAAGAGTGTAGTACGATGAAATCTGAGAATTGTGTCAAAAGTTATAAGTGTTTGAAATTTTGATCCTTGAGGCCTCTCCACTAGGAAATACTGAAATGAAGTGCATTTAACTGGTGATTCTCATAGGAAATAATCTTATGAACTTATGTCATTGTGCGAAATATCAATGTGAGGACAATGTAGTTGGTGATGATGGTTGAAGCTGAAAATTAGGTGTTTTTCACAATACAAGGAGCATTGTTGTCAGGTGTACCTGGAAATCTATATGAGATAGAGCGCTCTACCCAATCTCAGATTGTAGAGCACAAAAATACGCCCAGAGGGATTTTGAATTATACATCTAAATGGTAACAATCGGAAGATATTGTTGATCAAAAACTAAAATTCTTCAAAATTGATTCTTTCTTCAAACTTCACTCATTTTTGAAAAATCATAACTCAGTACTCATTGGAGATAGAGAGTTCCGAATGATCTCATTTTATTCAGAATTCTATAATCTAAAAAATAGGCGATAGCAAATTTTTCTGTCCAATTATGAGTTTTGGCAGAAATAGCTGAAAACTAGAAAATGAGCCGAAAATACGAGGTTTTTGGGCCACTCTGTATCTAGCACAAGGAAATTTTGCATGAAGAAATTGCTTCTGGACTTCTCTTATGTACCCAAATAATATATTAAAAAATCAGAACTACAATATAAATTGCATGCACCAATGTATATAGTGACTGGACTATCATGAAAAGATGCTATTTTGTTGCAAAACTACTGGTTTTGTGCACTCGATACCTGCATTTTTTCGTAGGCTCCAATGGAGAGGCTCACAACTCTCACCAATTTATTTTCTTTATTATTTAAATGAACCCACAACACTATATGCAATGAATTCATTTATTGTGTCAAATATTACATGAATATATTCTGAAAATGGTCATGACTTTCGATTTCCTTCAAGATCTCATTGGTCATTTATGCACACTACTTGTTGAAACATCGGAGAAAGTTTCATTAAACGAATGCTGTGTGCAGACACTGACCGCAGTTTGTATTTTGATGTCAAGTATTGTACAAGGTCATGCCATTTCGAGTCCTGTCATTAATCATTCGAGAACTGCACTCTGACCAAACAAGGTGGCATCTGTGGGTGACATATTACGCTTATATATATGTATATACGTGTATAATATGTTGGTGACATATTGCGAGCTCAGGTGCTTGGCAATCTGCGCGTTAGTTATGAGATATCACACATCAAGTCCTTCCCTTCCTCATCCACCCTTCTTATATATTCATTTATGGGACACATATCCATGTATTTTCACATTCAAATAATGGTGGTTAGCTTTTTTCAAAATCTAATGAGTTAGTGGTCGCTTTTGAAATGAATAAAATAAACTTGAATAGAATTTCTTTCTCTACAATCTATCTCATCGATTTTGTGGGTTAAGGCTGTACAAAGGCTAAAAATAAACTTCCTACTCGTGATATTTTTCTAAGGTTTTCGATTTGTATATGATCAAGCTATCAAAATGAAAAAGTTTTCTCAGGGAAACATTTTTTTCTGATAATTACTTTTTAAGATATGAGCGCATAAAGTATAAATATTGGGGACAGAACATTTCATATTCGATACGATATAAATCCATGAGATTTAGAGGATAGATTCTTCATGGTATTGTTGATCTAGTAAAACAAACATTTTCTGAAAATATCGATTTTTGGAAAAGTTATTCAATTTACCGAAAATAACTCAACTAAAAGTTATTTTTAGTAAGTTGAATAACTATCTTAAAAATTGATTTTTTCAATAAACTTTTGTTTTACTAGATCAACAATACCATGAAGAATCTATCCTCTAAATCTCATGGATTTATATCTTACCGAATTTGAAATGTTCTGTCCCAAAATTTTAACTAGATCAACTGTTTTACTAGATCAACAATACCATGAAGAATCTATCCTCTAAATCTCATGGATTTATCTCTTACCGAATTTGAAATGTTCTGTCCCAAAATTTAAACTTTAGGCGCTCATATCTCAAAAAGTAATGATCAGATAAAAAATGTTTTCCTGAGAAAAGTTTTTCATTTTGATAGCTTGATGATATACAAATCAAAAAACTTTGAAAAATATCTCGAGTAGAAATTTTATTTTTAGCCTTTGCACAGCCTAAGTTGAAGAGGGGTCTCTTATTGCCTCAATTTTGCCCACATCACTTTTGAAATTGTAAAGAGTAATTAAAAGGCATTTATCCATCTATCTATTGCTGTAGTAAGGTGCGTACAGAATTGAGTGCCACGATTACGCGCATTTCACTTTTCATCAGCTGATAAGCTTATTATATATGTATTTGTTAAGAAACAGTAGGATACAGTAGCATAGCATCAGCTGATGAAAAGTGTATTCGTGGCACATAAGTACACATGTGCGAACCATTGGGGATTATGTCTCTCCAGCCCTGTGAGAGCAGATCTCTTACCCTCTCTATGAGGGAGATTATCAAGGTTGCAACAAGGACTCCTCTCATAGACTACTGGCGTTTTCATCATAAAAAGTTCTCAAGCTTTCAAATAATGATTTTCAATTAATTGAGATTTTATTATTGCTTTGAGATCGTAAGATACATGGATCAAATCAAACTGATAAGAGATAAGCGATCAAGCAAAGTTTCGAGAAATCACTTGTTATTTTGACCTACAATCATCAAAATGTAGTTCTAATAAAATTAAGGGTAACTTACTGATATTTGAAGTCTCCGAGAGCAAAGGAGTGTGAAAAATGTTGATAAATTAGTAAAAGTAAATTCGTATGGCATTTGTTGGTGGGGGGAGTCCCTTGCGGGAAGGTCCCACCGCCTGAATATATAATTTAAGCCGTCAATGGGCCTTACGACTGTTATACTTCATCCGGGACCGACAGTTAACGTGCCCATCCGATAAAACGGGAGTGATCTGGTTAAAAAACGTTTGGTAACGAGAGGGTTCGAACCCGGGATCTCTATGCTGCTACGCAAGCAATCTATCCACTAGACCACGGATCACTCCACCCTGATACTAAAGATATAGGTCAAATAATTTGCTAAGTTGATAAATTGATAATAATGTAGAATCTTTTGAGACTGTTTTCAATCGTCAGGAATATAAGTGCGAATTAAGTTATCATTTAAGTTACGTAAGTAACATAGCCCTTAGACTGTGTATTCCAAATCAAGGTTTGAAGCAGTTTTGGGCAAATGACTGTTGTTTTTATCTGAATTTTATTTGCAAATGAATAAATATTAAAATTGAAAGACTGTAATCAAATTTTATCAAATGCACATCGAAAAGTGTTCGTCAAATCGGTTAATTTGGAGTTATGATTCACCATTATCACATTGTTTTCATTTCCAAACTAGTTTTATTGTTTCGGACTGGTTAATAACTACTTGGAGACTTGGGTTAGTGAGAAGTCGTAATGAGTCAATTTTTATAAATAATGAAACATCAATATTCAAAAAGACTGTGAAATTTGGATGTTGGAGTACTAACAATCTGACTCACAGACATTTTATCAAGACATTATGAGTAGCCTACTTAGTACTTTTAGGTCAACTACTGCTATTCTTACCGGAAACATAAGCTGCTCAAGATTTGTCAATTGCATAACTTTCATCAGCTTTCAATTTATCGTCAATAGAATGAAATATTATAACACTTGTCAATCTCCAAATTTTCATATATCATCACTTCCGAGAGTTCCTCTTTTTGTATTTTAATATCGCAGAGACCTAGAGTACTGAATGAACCCAATGAAATATAAAGATATGCCTGGTATTAGGTAATATTGGTATTTTTAACAGTTTTGCTTCGACAGACACTACTCTGATGGAGACTGGAAAGTGACATTTGAAATAGATCAAATCTATTTTCACATCTTTCAATATAAAGAGCAAAACATGTGCTATTTCCACAGGAAGTTAACTTCGAATATTCAAATACAGGTTATCGGCTCGATCACTGTATCACTGAAGTGTCACAATATAAGTGAAATATCTCAATCAATCAAAATTCTCCTTTTCCTACAGTTACGTTGAAAAGTGGCCATTGCTGCACTGATTACAGAACGCAAAGAATCACTTTTCCGCTCTAGTGCGGGAAAAATTTTTCTGCACTACAGATTTGCAACATGGCAACGCAAAATACTTAGTAGGTTATATGGAGCAACAGTGCAGCAAAATCAAAATGAAGTTGGTAACAGTGACTGCTGTGGCTGCTATAGTGAGCAGAGGTGCAACCAAGCACAACGCGCTAATTATTATTCATTATATAATTATAACCAAGGACAACGAGGACTTTAGGATTTTAGGATTAAGGTTTTTATCAATAATAAAATTACACAGAAAAACATTTGATGGATTTCAGGCAATTTTACCCATAATTACCCACTTTTCATATTCAATGGTAACTGTAGGAAAAACTTAATGTGAAATACGTGCGCAAAGTTTCTCTGCTGCACTCAAGAAACCATTCCGCCCTCGCCTACGGCTCGGGCGTAAACGTTTCTTTCGGTGCAGCAAACTGACACTTTGCGCACTAGTTGCACAAATAACTATTTTTACAATAATGAGGAAAGCAAATAGTACAAACAAAACCTCTTAAAATAGGGGAAATTAAACAGTTTTCTCTGATACATGTAAAACGACTGGTATCAATGCACAAGAATAGCAATAGAAGTTTGAGCCTCTGTGTATCTATAATCTTGAAATCTCTCAAATCTTAAGACCATATGTTAACCCTACGTTTAACGCTGAACCACGTTTACTTGTGGATATGGTTCCATATCATAATGTGTTTCATACGGGGTTTAAACGAACAGCTGACATTCCTCCCTTTAAACCGAGTATCTGCATACGGGCCTTAGAGAACCTGTGCCCGTTATGAGAAGACCATATGTTAACCCTACGTTTAACGCTTAACCACGTTTACTTGTGGATATGGTTGCATAATGTGTGGATATGGTTGCATATCATAATGTGTTTCATACGAGGTTTAAACGAACAGCTGACATTCCTCCTTTAAACCGAGTATCTACATACAGGCCTTAGGGAACCTGTGCCCGTTATGAGAGTCAAACATGACCGTTTTGAATGATTGAATCGGCTCCATTCATGTGAATCACACCAGTTGTAATAAAGGATAGCGGAATATAGGAAGTGAAAATCCCATTAAACTTCAGCATTCCTCATGTATAACAACAATATTCTCCCATTCAACCACTACTGCCAAATTAAAGTAAATCTTGTAGCGTGTCTCACACATGGACGCCTCCATTCACATTCAAATCCATTGCCTCAAAATAATACTCAAAAAACAATACACAATATCGCCAAGCAGATAATAACCAAGATTAGATAGCATCAGCTTGTTCTGGCTAAATGGTACAAGAACCTAAAAAGGATTTGAAGGAAGTTTATTGCTCATAAATAGATTATTATATAAATATTTGAAGATTGAGGTTATGTAGATGTATTCACGGATCGGTGACCTAGAGATCGATCAAACCGAAGAACGTAGAATCTGACCAAAACCCCTTGGCAGAGCTTTATTGCATTCGGATGGTGTGCAATGTGAAAAAACACCCGTCCACGTGGCTAATTATTAGGTAGCATGGAATTAATATTAATGTATAGAATATTAACTAGCATGCAAAGAGCATAAATAAAAAACCAAATAAAAATAATTTAATGTATTCAGGAAATAAGAGTTACCAGGCGCATGAATACCGAATAAAATTTGCATGCACCAATAGTAAAACGGCAGTTAATAGGCGGCAACTGTAGGCCAATTCAAAAATATTTATATATATTTATAAATGTACTAGATTTTGTGTAAAAATTTGTGTAATCTATGTTATCAATATGGCTCGAATGCAAAGAAATTATTAATCATATAATCTAAGCAATATTTTGGCATTTTTTGTAAGATCTATTGAATTTAATGGCGGAGGATTGGGATATTTAAATTTTATGCTAATTTGAAAGTCGGAAAGAGGATCTGTAAAACTTGAGAAGGAAGAACAGCACTCGCCAGCCAGATGCCACCATAAGAGGACCCCAAATATTTTAGAGCGAAGTACCTTATTAATAATTTTGTAAAAATTAAAGTTAAAGTAAATTATTAAATTTCTTAAAAGACTTCGTGATGCTATTGTGAAGCAGAAGTCATTTTTCATTTTTTATTAAATTTATAACCCCTTGGAGGAGACGATTCCGCTACCATATTCCGGACCACATGGAGTTGGATCGACATCGGCGGCTTACAAGAAGATTTTCGACACGTGAGTGATTAAATTTGAATTTAGTGATGGGCGCCCTAGTGCTTCGAAATAATCTGATGATCAAAGCTAGCTCGCCGAAAGGGTTATTATAATTGAGAAATTAATAAGAGTAATACTTGCGCAAGTAAAAATTAGTATTAAAGGTATTTAATTGAAAGAAAAATATATAGATCAATATTTTAGAAATTTCTATTTAATCAAAGAAGTACGAAATCTAGGCTATTAAAACATATGCATATAATATTTAATTTTTTGCAATACAATTTGCGATAATTTATCATAGTTCTAATTCACTAGATGAATGGCTCTACCTATTCCGTCAGGTGCCGAATCTTGCACCCTGAGATAAAAATATATATTCGATACAAATAAATCTACTAAATACTAGAGATTTTAATATATATATATATTTGGATTATTAGTGGCTAATTTATCAAGCTGATCTTAGAGCACATATTTTTGATTGAATTATCCAAGTCGACAAGTATTAGCAAGTACATGTCACAGCTACATGCAAAAGAATGCATATGATTCAAGATAAAGGCACATGGTAATGATTCGTGCCATAAATCTAGAATATAAAGTTAGCCTGTGATATTTTTATTGATTTCAATTATTGTTCTATTTTTTATATTATATTTTTTATCGCTCTATATATATTTTTTGCCTCGATTGATCTTTGCATTATTATTGTAATATATGTGTGAAACTTTCATGGTGTGCAATTTATTTTTTATTCCTCAACTCTATAGTATAAGTATCATTTTTATATATTTATTATTTATTGAATTACAAGAGTTATAGGAGAAGCCCATCTAGGCCTATCAAGATTTTTTAAGACTGAATACTATTAGAAAACCACGCCCTAATTATATTAAATCTCATGCTTTACCGACTGATGCCAAGCAGGAGGCTAATCGTTATTTAAATATAAAGAATAACGTGACACAAAGACATGGCGCCCAACGTGATAGGCACGGATACGGCACAAAGACATGTCGTACCAACGTGGGACTGATGATGAGAGCCAAGCTCATTGAATAATATTTGAAATTAGTCAATAACCATATTGAAAATTATAGATAACTTATACGAGTTGTGAGGAAAACTGGCGAAGGGAAATTGTATTACTTTTTGGGGAATCAATAGCTTTAAATAAAGAGAAATTATATGTTTTAAAGAAAATTTTATATTATTATTATTGTAAGAAAATATTTTATAGAGAGAGCTATTATATTATGGGCCTAAACTGCTAGTCAGAAATCAATGAATAGTATTATTATATTATAAGAGCTTAAGTAATAAATAGGTTACCTGGCTTGTAATGTCCATAGGCCTATCCTCATTTGTGTCCTTATTAATGCCTTGTTGGCCAAAACTTTCACTTTTTTAACAAACACTTGACACTTAATCCATTTTTAAAATATGAGTCTCTTTTCGTCCACGCAAAGTAAGGTAGCAGACACACTGCAGACGGCGATAGTAGCGGAGATCGACGCTGAGGGGGGCGCGATGGAGTCCAACGCCCAGATCTCTTCAATCACCGCCAAGAATCCTGTGAACAGTAATAAACCGTTAATGTCTCCCAAGAAGCAATAAGAAGGGTTATAGTAGAGGGGATGATCAAGTCATTTTCTAATAGTTTAGAAAAAACAATGACCATGGTAATGAAGGACTTGAAGGCGGAAATGAAGGAAATGCGGGAATCATTGAAGGATACATCGGTAAGAACGGGTAAGGAAACTGCGGACACAATATCAACATCTACCGCTGAAAATCAAGAACTAAACAACGATTTAACAGCAAAAATAGATACTGTCACTTGTGAGTTAAACGAAAGATAGATAACCTACCAGCACAAAACACTTCGCAAATTCATGAAATAGCTCACCCAAATTCTGATATAAATCAAAACATAGTACAACTTGAAAGTCAAATACATCAATTTCCGCACGAGAATATAGAGCCTATTCCCATAGCAACGTTTGATTCACTACACAGTTTCAATGAATTAGGCCGTTTTGACAATACAGACCGCTATCTCCAACCTAAAGAATTTATAGATCAGATAAAACTAGTTCAATCATTAACACCCACCCTTGGAATTTTTGGCGTCTTCGTTTGACTAGTTTATTGATTGGCGAACCCCTGATGTTCTTTCGGAGTAGAGCCCATGAATTTACATCATTGGATGAGTTTGTAGCTGTCTTCCTGGAACAGTATGGAGCAGAAGTAAACAGTTGGACGTGCTAGCGGACATCATATCATGCGATTTCAACCCTAACTTAGACGGTGCATGTACCACTTTCGTCACTGCCCTACAGTTTAAAAATTCTCAATTGAGCGAGCCCATTAATGAATCGGCATTAGCAAGTATTATTTTAAAGAAGCTACCGTATCAAGTTAGAATGGCACTCGCCACACAACCCATTACTGATTGTAAGCAGCTGATAAATCATTATATGGCATACAGTCTGCAATGGCAATATCAAACCACCGTTCAGACCAGAGATACGCACAAATCAACATAACTCAAAATTAATCAGTATAACAGCCAAAATTATGAATCAGTATCATATGATTGCTACGATCTCCCCTCAATTTAAACGCCGCTATGATCATAATCAAAATGGTAACTGGAATAATGAAAAATTTCAAAATCGTCAACAACCACTATGCCCAGCAAGCAATCGAAAGAAATTATTATTATGGCCGTGATCGATTAAACTCACAATAATGATTACACTCAAAATAATTATAACAGAAATTACAAACCGCCACCTCATCAAATAAGTACAACTACACATTAGAGCATGCGTCCAGATCAAATCACCAAAAACACAGAACCCAACACCCAACAACCCGCCACCAGATATACAGAGAAAAAGCTCAGCTAATAAACCAGGACTATATGATAACCCCGATATAAACACCTACAAGCTCCAATGAAAAAACACAAAGAAAATCCAGATATTTCAACATCATACACCACCTTTAGAAATGATTTACCGAAAATATATTAGGAGAACAAAAGCCAACACCAGATAAACACCACCAAAAACGCCGCCCACCATGCAATTAAAACAGCCGCAACATCAACCTATTAGTATCCTGTTTCCCACCGAAGATCCAATCACCGCAGGAAGAGCAGCCCGCATATCAGAGACCGCCACCATACTACTGTTTGACCGCCACCACGGCCCCCGCGCACCGAATCATCATACCGCACCAAGGACACCACCGAAGCAGACAAAGGACCAAGAGGATGACACCAGGGAGGACGGACTCCAGGACAAGAGGAGCGACCACCGCAAGGCCCGGAGACGGAAGCGCCCGAGGACACCCGACCGGCATCAGGACGAGAGGACAGCATACAGGACCGTAAGAACATGCATCGCAAGGCCCGGAGGCGGAAGAACGACGAAGGAGGAACCGCGCGCGCGCATACCGGCCGCATGCACGCTTCAAGAGGCAAAGAAGGACACCGGACCGACCCGAGGAGACAGGAGCGACCGACGGCGTGCATCCGCGGCACATACGTTTCAAGAGGGCAAATCAGCGATGTGACCGGAAAATAGGCCAAAGGAATATGATAAAAACGGAGCTGCTTACGAAAACTATATGGATTCATGCATGGGGCAAATAAAGTGGACTACTTATTGAGGACTAATTAAGGATAAACGGTGTTGATAAGAAGGGAAGAAATAAAAATTATATTAAAAAATGGAAGTACCTGTTATTATATGATGAGAGATTATACTATTAAAAAGATAATAAATGTTTTGATATTGTGTGTAATGTGGTTATGGCTGTGATAATATTGAAAAGTGTGCTATAATTAAGACCATGTTAGTGTTTGAAAGAATTATTAGTGTGATTGGAATTGTTATATTATGAATTGTTTATTATTGATGAAGCCTAATAATGAATTTAAGTGGATAGTCTTGAAAGAAAATTAAATGGAAGCTTTGAATCAATTAAAAGAAATGATATTAAAGGAAAAGGGTATTTGAAAAAATTATAAGATTACGAGCACAGATACCAAGGGTTTATATTCATGAAGATAAATTATAATAGGACAGCCTCAACAATCAACAACGGATAGCAGATAACCGAACAGCCTACACAACATCTACAAACAGAATGCAAGAAGATGCAAGTAAATCACAACATTTTACATGCAATATCGTCGAATTTGAAATAAATATGATAAGAAATCAAGGAAAACATTATTATCAAACCGATTACTAACCTTCCTTAATAAATTTAATATTGGTATAGGACCTCGTGGCAACAATCCAATGTTTTAATTCCTTCCAGCCGTTAGAAGCCTGCAATAAGGAAAAGAACAATTTTTAAATATGTAATTAAATTATATACATCAGATAAAAAAGGACACAAGCGGGGATAATAAAATTAAAATTTGTTAATTACCTTTTTAGAGAAAAAATTGAGCAGTTAGGTTAGTTATGAAAGTCGATAGCAAATTCTGATGTAACATGTAGCACTATGAATTGTAGAACAGCGACCAGCTGACCAAAGCCACCCAAATCAAATGAATGTAATGTCTGTTGAATATGTTTATAAAAAGAAGTACTGTACCCAAAGAGTTATTTATTTTGTTATTTATTATATTTATTAATGTCGATATATTTATTTATATGTTTTTATATTTATTACTTTTAATTATGCCACGTTTGTTACCTGAAAAAGACTTAAAGTGAATACCAGTTACCAAAACCAAAGAGCCATTAGCAAAAGAAAGTATTGTACCTGATGTATAGAAAATTATTTATATTAAGACCTAAGAAATACTATAAGATATAAGCCCAGAAGTTTATGAATCGAAATTATTGTCTAAAAGGAATCATTTATGAGAATTATGAAATGTGTGTAGTTAAGTTGGCGGCCCTGCAAGCGGCGAATTTAAAAATTACTATGTTTTAAGTGTTGTCAGGAGGAATGCGTTTAGAAGTTTATATTTATGATATTTTATGTGTGTTGAGGAGGAGAATTTGTTATTGTATTTGATAAAGGTATAAAGGAGATGCAGCAAATATGTCTGCGAATGTGATAGAAGTAGGAGAGTATAATTTATAAATAAAGTATAGTGTATCGATGTATTGAAGGGTGGGTTTTCATTAAAAACATTGTGATTCTCAAATATTTTGAATTCAAACCAGGGGCGCGTGTAACATATTAAATCTGGGTAGATAAAAAGCCCTAACAGAAATAGTAATAGGTCTAAAAATAAAGTAATTGGCTAATATCGCCAAGCAGATAATAACCAAGATTAGATAGCATCAGCTTGTTCTGGCTAAATGGTACAAGAACCTAAAAAGGATTTGAAGGAAGTTTATTGCTCATAAATAGATTATTATATAAAATATTTGAAGATTGAGGTTATGTAGATGTATTCACGGATCGGTGACCTAGAGATCGATCAAACCGAAGAACGTAGAATCTGACCAAAACCCCTTGGCAGAGCTTTATTGCATCGGATGGTGTGCAATGTGAAAAAACACCCGTCCACGTGGCTAATTATTAGGTAGCATGGAATTAATATTAATGTATAGAATATTAACTAGCATGCAAAGAGCATAAATAAAAAACCAAATAAAAATAATTTAATGTATTCAGGAAATAAGAGTTACCAGGCGCATGAATACCGAATAAAATTTGCATGCACCAATAGTAAAACGGCAGTTAATAGGCGGCAACTGTAGGCCAATTCAAAAATATTTATATATATTTATATAAATGTACTAGATTTTGTGTAAAAATTTGTGTAATCTATGTTATCAATATGGCTCGAATGCAAAGAAATTATTAATCATATAATCTAAGCAATATTTTGGCATTTTTTGTAAGATCTATTTGAATTAATGGCGGAGGATTGGGATATTTAAATTTTATGCTAATTTGAAAGTCGGAAAGAGGATCTGTAAAACTTGAGAAGGAAGAACCAGCACTCGCCAGCCAGATGCCACCATAAGAGGACCCCAAATATTTTAGAGCGAAGTACCTTATTAATAATTTTGTAAAAATTAAAGTTAAAGTAAATTATTAATTTCTTAAAAGACTTCGTGATGCTATTGTGAAGCAGAAGTCTTTTCATTTTTATTAAATTTATAACCCCTTGGAGGAGACGATTCCGGCTACCATATTCCCGGACCACATGGAGTTGGATCGACATCGGCGGCTTACAAGAAGATTTTCGACACGTGAGTGATTAAATTTGAATTTAGTGATGGGCGCCCTAGTGCTTCGAATTAATCTGATGATCAAAGCTAGCTCGCCGAAAGGGTTATTATAAATTGAGAAATTAATAAGAGTAATACTTGCGCAAGTAAAAATTAGTATTAAAGGTATTTAATTGAAAGAAAAATATATAGATCAATATTTTAGAAATTTCTATTTAATCAAAGAAGTACGAAATCTAGGCTATTAAAACATATGCATATAATATTTAATTTTTTGCAATACAATTTGCGATAATTTATCATAGTTCTAATTCACTAGATGAATGGCTCTACCTATTCCGTCAGGTGCCGAATCTTGCACCCTGAGATAAATATATATTCGATACAAATAAATCTACTAAATACTAGAGATTTTAATATATATATATATTTGGATTATTAGTGGCTAATTTATCAAGCTGATCTTAGAGCACATATTTTTGATTGAATTATCCAAGCCGACAAGTATTAGCAAGTACATGTCGCAGCTACATGCAAAAGAATGCATATGATTTTAAGATAAAGGCACATGGTAATGATTCGTGCCATAAATCTAGAATATAAAGTTAGCCTGTGATATTTTTATTGATTTCAATTATTGTTCTATTTTTATATTATATTTTTTATCGCTCTATATATATTTTTTGCCTCGATTGATCTTTGCATTATTTGTGTAATATATGTATGAAACTTCATGGTGTGCAATTTATTTTTTATTCCTCAACACTATAGTATAAGTATCATTTTTATATATATTTATTATTTATTGAATTACAAGAGTTATAGGAGAAGCCCATATCTAGGCCTATCAAGATTTTTTAAGACTGAATACTATTAGAAAACCACGCCCTAATTATATTAAATCTCATGCTTTACCGACTGATGCCAAGCAGGAGGCTAATCGTTATTTAAATATAAAGAATAACGTGACAACCGAAAATCAAGTGAAGAAGCAGTGTGTGTTACCATAACCTCAACCTCCGGACAACATTCAGCATTCCTCATGTATAACAACAATATTCTCCCATCCAAAGTTAAAAATTAACTTTTTATCAAAATTTTTGGAGAGAAATAGTACAGGCTCAGCCTATTTTTTCCTTCAATGTCATAATAATATTATGATTGTAACATTGTGTGCGATAGAAAAATGAATGAATGAATCATTAGAAAATCACATTAAAGTTTATTACACAAAATATATATTAATTTAATTTCTTTAAATAAATTGGCGTTGGCAGCAAAACCTTATTGGTTTGTGTGCTGGCAATTGAGATCCACTTCGATCTTGTAGCATTCCTACATCTACACTGCCACTTGAAAGTAAATCTTGAAAGATTCCATGGATACCTCTATTCATGACCGAAGCTATATTCACTCATATCTTTTAGAATTTCTTATGAAATAACATCAATACTGACACTTAAAAGTGAATCTAAGAACGTGCAAACATGGATATCATCCTCTCTTCATGACTAAAGTAAGATTTACTTTAATCTCTCAGCATTTCTCATAAAATTACATCATTACTGACACTTGAAAGTGAATATAAAAACGTGCACATAATAAATAACATCTCCTCTTCATGACCAAAGCTATATCTTCCACTCATATTCATTCATACTCATATCTTTTAGCATTTCTTATAAATTACTGCTGAGATATACTTTAATCTCTCAGCATTTCTTATAAAATTACATCAATACTGACACTTGAAAGTTGATATAAAAACGTGCACATATAAATAGCATCTCCTCTTCATGACCAAAGCTATATCTTCCACTCATATTCATTCATACTCATATCTTTCAGCATTTCTTATAAATTACATCAATGCTGAGATATACTTTAATCTCTCAGCATTTGTTTGTGTGATGTTTTCAATTGGTTTGTAAAGAGTAAAGAGTCCTAATAAAATAGCCTAGTATTGTCATAGAGAAACAATAGCATAAGTAGATATCCCATGGTATAGGGAGTATATGTCATAACTTTTACTGTTATCTCAAGCCGATAGTCCACGTAGTTCTTTCCCTTGAAGCTGTGTGACACTGGTAGTCTCTCATATTGTGCCCTTCATACACTCTCACCCGGCCAAAACAGTAAAAATCGACAATAATCGACAGTAATCGGCTTGAGATAACAGTAGAAGTTACGACATAAACTCCCTATACCATGGGATATCTACTTACGCTATTTTTTCTCTGTGGGTTTACTGTACAACTTGCTGTGGATAACATTTTTACTAGAAATTTCAAAAATTGTAAAACAGAAATTTAAGGAATGTTTGTAATGTTGAGTTTCAGTGTGTACTCTATATACTATATTTATATTAGATTTGATCTGATTGTCTAAATAAACTAAAGTTACGTCATAAACTCCCTATACCATGGGATATCTACTTATGATACTGTTTCTCTATGGGTATATCTTCCACTCATATCAAAACACTAGCTGATATAGATCAGCTGAAATTAACAAATTTGTATTGGTGTAGGAGCCCTACCTGTGCTGACGTCACACGAATGCATTACGGCTTTGTTTACGGAGATAGTGCTCATACTCATATCTTTCAGCATTTCTTATAAACTACATCAATGCTGAGAAACACTTTAATCTCTCAGCATTGTTTGTGTGATGTTTTGAATTGGTTGATTCTAGTATCAATAAAACCTAGTATTGTATTGGAGAATCAAGTGTAAGAGTAATTTCATTCAATGCATTCCTTACAGAATAGAATTAATGCTGACGAAGTATTGACAATGAGTATGAATCTAGTGGCCGACACACATGATTGCACCGCTTCGTGACTACAGCGGCGGAGAATGTAAGAAAAACGGCAGAGAAATGGGACTCACCTGAATGTATGGAGCACAAATATGGAGCAGTGGGACAACTAGTGCACAATGCGCAGAACAGAGACAGTGAACGGGACGCGGATTTCCGAGTCCGTAACTGGCCGAGGCCTCGCCGACTACTGAATGACCACACACTCTCACAATAACTGCAGACCGGTCTGCCTGCGGTCGCAGACTCTCCTGAGGACTTTCTTCTGAATCGCGTGACAGACTGACGAAACGACAAAAACCTGGTGACGAGCGTTCTTCTTCTATCTACTCTGAAAACCTGGAGACGACTGTCTGCTGAAACCAGCAATAAAACTGACTGTGGAGCGGAGCGCGACCGTTTTCAACTTCACCACTGAAAGGCCGCACACTGAATGAGGCGACCACGACCTCAACCGGTGATAAGCGATAAACTATTCCCCTCTCCATCACACACTCAACACCGCCCCCCCCCCCCAACCTGTCAACACCTCCGGCAATTACCACCGCACTATATCGCTTTGCACGGCGCGCATTCTATGCAGTATCATTCGATAACATATTATTAAATCGAGGAAGCTGTAAATATTTGACTAAATGCGTGTTTGGCGTCACACATGCATGTTTGTGTGTGTGTTTGTGCGTACGGTAGAGCACGTATTAAGTGGAGCTTCTGTATTTTGTCTATAGAGGATGTAGAGGCTATAAGATTGATAATTGCTAATATAAAATAATGTAATAAATTAGTTCTAGATTAATTTCACTAATGCAAGATATGTGTATAGGGATTGCCCGTGTAGTATCAAAGAGTATCCGTGGACGTATAGTTTGTGGTATTTAGGTATTTCGTAGTAGTATCATAATCGAGATGTAGAATCTATATCAGAGATAACTTTTTTCGTGAAATATTTGTAGAAAGAGAGGATTGGTTGCATAATTAAGTTACGTAAGTACCATAACCTTTAGACTGTGTATTCCAAATTAAGGTTTGAAGCAGTTTTGGGCAAATGCCTGTTGTTTTTACCTGAATTGTATTTGCATATGAATAAATAAATAAATAAATGAATAATCTCCAAATAATATTGTCTCCTCAGGTTTTATCAAAATAATGGAAAAACGAAGTTTTGTTTACTTTCCTCAACAACAATAAAAGACAAACTTAGTAGCTAACAAAAGCAAATGGATAATATGAGAAATAATGGGAGAATAATTTACAATATTGTAAGCTTTGTATATTTTCGTGTTTACTGGTTTTAAAATTGTTATGTGGTTTTAATAATAATGATATTATTATTATTATTATTATTATCAATTATAAGCTTTGTGTATTTCCGTGTTTACTAGTTTTAAAATTGTTATGTGGTTTTAATAATAAACAATTTAAACGAGTAAACACGAAAATACACAAAGCTAGGTACAACAAAAATGTGTTATGTATTTCCGTGTTAACTGATTTTCAAATCTTATATCTTCCATCCTCTCTCTCAATATATATTTGGTTTTGTTGATTACTAAGTTTTATTTATTTACTTACTTTCCACATTTAACAATACACACATCAAATACATGATTAGAAAAGGATCAACAGGCCTAGCTCAAAACTGCTCCCTTTCCGAAGGGGAAACTATTTAACTTAGTTTTAACGAAGTCTACTGAGTTGTTGTTGAATGGCTCACATGACCATATTTGGAATACTTGGGCGTGTCTAGTCTCGGCCAATGACAGTAGAGCTCAAACTTCATTGGTCAACAGCTAATGGCCAATCGTCGCGCTTCACCCGTCCTGCTCAATGTTCATCTTCCAGTTTACTGGAGACTGATATTTATGTATCAATCAAAACTAGTATCATGAATTGTTTTAATAAATTAGAGGTTTTGACAAAAACACTAGTTGACAAGTCGTTTTCATACAATATGGATGTTAAGCATAACATGACCTTCACAACAATACGGAAAGTCAGTTGTTACAGTTCATCAAATGTTGACTTTCACATGAGTGATATATTATGTATGATAAGGATTCCTGAACTATCAAGTTGAATACATGTGATCTTTGAAATCATTATTCCACTGAACTAGAAATTTGGATATAGGCATGGAATAAAACAATCTAAAGCTGCGTTTACACCAATAAAACAAAAACAAAATGTTAATAACTCTTTAACTTGGCCATTAATTGTGATAGGAAAGTTCTGATTTCGAATTTTCAAAGGTTTTTGTAATACCGGATGTCAGCAATTCTTATAAAAATCACAATTATTGAAGAGATCAATTATTAATCGGCAGTAATAAATAAATTGATCGGTTGATTACTAATATAGAGATAATAGAAATGAAGAGGAAATAGTACAGCATTTTTTCAAAAAGACCTTTTACTTCTTTTTAAAATACAATAAACCTCTAATAATAATAATTAATTAATTGTTATTATAATTAATTAATAATATCATAGAGAAACAATAGAGTAAGTAGATATCCCATGGTATAGGGAATTTATGTCGTAACTTTTACTGTTATCTCAAGCCGATTACTGTCGATTATTGTTATTTTTTACTGTTTTGTTGGGGTGTATGAACGGCACAATTTGAGAGACTACCAGCGTCACAAAGCTGCATAGGAATGAACTATGTGAACTATCGGCTTGGGATAACAGTAAAACTTGCGACATAAACGCCCTATACCCATATCTATGCTATCGTTTCTCTATGATAATATTACATTTACATTAATTTATTACATTCCTTAATCACAACATCAAATTAATGATTGGGAGAGAATCAACAGGATAAACCCAAAACTGTTCCTCTCCCTAATTTTGATAAAAATAGTTCAAATGAGGTTATGAAAACACTTTTATAAAGATCACAAAAAATTTACAGTCCAAATATACATTATACTAAAAAGATTGTATCTCGGTTGATCAGAAAGATGAAACAAAGTATTATTATTACACTTGAAAATGCATTAATAAATTGAAAAATATTAAAAAACTTGATAAATTTTAAGCCAGAAAAATCACAAAAACATTCACTATCAGCATATGATAAACAATATTAATAACTTGATCGTTATAGATTCTATAAGATTGAACATAACTCATCACACACATGACGAACATATTTGTATGATAAGTTATGTTCAATCTAATAGAATAGACTCATAACTCATCATACACATGACGAACAAAAGTATATGATAAGTTATGTTCAATCTAATAGCATCTATAAGGATTAAATTGTTAAAATTTTATTAATAACTTTGTTGTAAACGCAGCTTTAGTATTATTTTTTTCTGATATACACTACGTAATCTTTTGAATACGAATGTAACCAAACTGGTCAGTCTCTAGTTCAGATGTGATTGAAGTGCACAGTTGTTACCTGGACATGCGACAGCTGAAATGTGAATGCCAAATTGTGAACATCGGCATTGTAATGAGATGCGGTGAATCGTATTTGCACACATACAATACTGGGAGTTGAACAGGCACCGCGAACAATGGAAGAAAAACGGCAAAAAGTACTAAAAACCGCTCGAGAAAGGCTTCGTTTCAAACAGTCAGTCGAACGATATGTTCCCACTGACTGCTGTCTTGTTCCAATTGAGGCAATAACCACTAACCGATTTTCTACTGTGAGATTCAATTGAAAGTGTCAGTAAACCTTATAAGTAACGTAACACCGCTTTCCATCCTACCAATGCTGCCAGTAAAGAGTAAATTACAAATGTAAATAAAATATATATCTGAGTACCCTTTTTAAAATTATTTTGACATTATATAGCCTAAACATGTCGTGACAAAGTAATTTTAAAAAAGGTACCTACTTGGATTTATATTTTTACTAGCCGCCAGGATCACTTCGCTCGCCATATCCGTCTAGGCGGGGGGGAAACCCGACTGGATCGTCCAAAAATGAGATCAGCGGGCTCGCTTCGCTCGCCTGCATTTTTCATTTGAGCATGCTTCATTCTATCAGTAAGTCAAAGTACTGAGAAAACGCAGAAAAGCTGAGAAAAACGCTGATTTTGGGCGTATCTTTGGCGTTATTTCAAATTCCTTCTAACACAACATTATTACACTTGTTCAACTTCTGTACTAAATTTGAACAATTTCTGTTCATTTGTTCTCGATAAATCTGAGAAATCACATTTCAATTGTTGACAATATTTCTGTCAAGAATTTGTAAATGACACATAAAAATGACATTTATTTTATTTCTTGATAATTTAAGAGTTGCCTTAACAAAAAAATGTGAAACAGAATTATTACGATACATGGAGAACCAGAATGTTTTCAGTGCTTTCTTAGATACGAGTCAAGTTCCTTTTTCCATTCAATAGAACTCTCGATTGAGTGATATGTATAATTGGGCGATATCTTATATAATATCTCAATATATGAATTGAAATATCGATAATTAAATACCGTATTACTGATGTAAATACGTGTATGTTCAAAGGCAATGACCCTGAACCATTTACGGTGAAGGTAGAAGAATGCAACCGCAAGTAGAAAGTAGATCAGGAATGATTTTCAATGTGAAATATTATTCAAACGCCAGCCTTTTACTTCAATCTTAGTTTAAACAGCAATCAATAGTAAGATTTTAAATAAACTAGGCTCAGACCTCAGACCGTTTGTTTTTTATCGTTATGGCTCTATTTCTATCGGATATCGGAAGAATATCATATAGCTATGGTGAATGTGATATTTTAGAGCTCAAAATTTAAGTGTTTTTATTCTTTATTTTGTGAATTTATAGTTTGTTTCATGTTTTTAAGAAACTTTTATTATCAATACATCCAAATTTAAAATTGTTTGTTTTATTCTAATTTATATTTTAGATTGTAATTTGGTGTAGAAATTTGAATGGACATAACCTATAATTTTTGGACAATTTAAAACTAAATTAGGAAATTGAAGAAGTTTTAGGCAATGGCCTTTTCCGATTCTTGTTTTTTTTTTTGCTAACCTTATAAATAAATAAATAAATATTGGTCTATTCTGAACATAACCTATGGATGTATCGAAATTCACTTCTAACGCCAGCAGCAATTCTCATAATAAACATTAGAGCAGTAAAAGTCAATCTGACTATATTAGCTTATTTATTTATTCATATGGCTTTTATCGGCAGAGAGATCCTTTTGGATGTCCTGCCTCGCCGTATTACCCAATGTCATCTCCTATCAACACTCAAGTTTATAGGTTATATATTGGGTTCTTCATGTTTTCTCACTAAAAAATTTGCTCTTCCACTTTCTGAGATACTATTTTATAAAGTTTAAAATTAAGATAGAACATATTTATTAACACAAATTCATATTTGAGAAGCAAACAAATATACAATTTTGATGATAATATTGAAAGATGAAAATTTCACATTACAATTTTTTTCATCGCAACCAAATTAGCTTATTAACGAGGCGTTAACGAAAATGCATCATATAATGAGGTCCAAGTTATATTGGCAGTGTTTGATTAGCAATGGTATTGCTATCTTTGTCTATCATTCAACAAAACGTATAGTTCTATCTTTCTCGCTTTGCTCTGTTGCCAGATTGTCTTTCTCCAATGTAAAATCAATTATCAACTAACAAAATATTTCATCTTAATTATGAAAATCATCATCATCATCGTCATTCAAGGATTAGGCTCTGTTGGCCTGTTCCGGCATCCATTTCTTCATCGGTCGTCCGACGCCTCTTCTTCCACCGGGTTTGTAGTGCCAAGCTTGAATTGGAAGTCTATTTGCTGGTATACGAAGTAGATGGCTGGACCAGTCTTCCCTACTTTTCATCAATATTTGCAATAAAGACACTGCATTCAGTTCGGTTCTTATTACTTCGTTTCTTATCTAATCCAACTTCGTGTAACCTTTGACTGCTCGAAGGAACCTCATTTCGGCTGCTTGGATACGTGACTCAGTTTTTTTCATTGACACCCAGGCTTCGCTTCCATAAGCTATTATTGGTTTATCTTATGAAAATAAATTATGTAATTATTGAAAACTATAATTTCATGCTTAATAAAATATAATTTATTATTCCAAACGAGAATATCACATCAATAAACCTGTATCAGCTATCATCTATAGACATCTATAGAAGGCATTGACAAGACCGAGGATCGGCAACGTTGTTTCCTATCTTTCTTCACTGCCATTATAACGTGGACCTCACTATAGACTCTTCTTGTCTTGAAGATTGGCTGAGCTGTCCGCTGGCTGAGTGTTGAAAAATGATTTGGAGAGGTGAGGTTATACGTGATATTATGATATGATCTGAAGAGTCAAGATTACACGTGATATTCTCATAATTGTTCCTCGAACAATGCAATACTATTTGAACTTGATCTAAGAATAGATCAATGGAAAGGGTAGAATGATTGTATTGAGTAACAAATATTCAAATTTATTCAACTTACGTAATTGAATAAAGAGCTAGATGAGGTGCCAAATGAAATGAGTAGGTGGAATATGGAGCAAGTTCAAAATTATGCCATTGACTTTTCTCCAACTCAAAGATCTTTAAACTGGTTATGGTAAACATGAGCAGAGATGAAAGACCGACTAGTTATAGCAGTTATTATCATTGGTGATTTGCTGTTATTTCAAGAACGACCTTGTCGTGTTCCTTCTATTTTTAGCAACAGTTTTCTTCAATATAAAACAATAATTATCAATATAGCTGAGATAAATCTGTACTTTGAGCGAATTATTTATTTATTTTTTTATTGATACACAGTATTGATATAATTATTGACCGAGCGGAGTGAGGTCTAAGATTCAAGTCGACGGTTTGGCATTTCTTTTAATGTTTATATTATGTTGCGCATTTACGGCGAAACGCGGTAATATATTTTCATGGAATTTGACAGGGATGTTCCTTTTTAAATTGCGCGTCGACGTATATATAAGGTTTTTTGAAATTTCGCATTTCAAGGATAATATAAAAGGAAAAAGGAGCCTCCTTCATACGCCAATATTAGAGTAAAAATCAGACTATAGAATTATTCATCATAAATCAGCTGTCTAGTGGACTATAATACTACCCGTTCAAAAACATCGAACATCTTGAAAATGTATCTTTCCATCAACGTTGTAGACAGTTGCAGCCAAACCTGATAATAACGCTCACACTCACATTCCGGGACGACACGTCACGGTACGATAGGAGAGAAAGCTCCATGTTTATTTAGGATTTTTTCTAGACATTTTAAATTGATAAATTATTCATTAATTTTTGAGAAAACATAACAACAGGTCAATGTAACTTACTGTGCGCGAGGTCTACTGTTCACAGAACATTAGTTATAATGATTTAATGAAGGCATAGAAATATGCATGCTTCTTTAGGGAAAACAATAAATCATAATTATGAATTTAAAGGTTCAGATTCAGATTCCTTTATTCATGTGTTTAACAATACAAAATTCAACTTGCGTTCTAGTAATTGTAGTTTTAATTACTTAGCAAGGTAAAATAGGCCTAATACTCTCTTGCAGTCTCTTGATTTAGAACTACCGTGTAATTATGTATCTCATTGAAAAAAATAGTTTAATCAGTTATTTTGTGCTACTGCTCTAGTCCAGTCAACAAAAGATTATAGAGTGAAAATTTTGGAACACTCCACAGCTCTTTTAAGGATAGTAAGAGGATTAACATATCAAAAGTCCTCACCCCTTGCTACCCCATGTGCTATAAGTATAAGCTATAACTATAAGAGATATTGAAAAATGTAGAGGACAAAACTTGTTTGTAATTTTGTGAGCTTCAATTTTGTACAAAGTACAAATGTTCATAAGATGCATAGTTTCCGAGATATATATTATGCGAAAAATGAAAAAAATGGTACTTTCAAACAACCCTCCTCTTACTAAGAGCTGTGGAGTTGAAAATTGTGTTCCAAAATTTTCCTCCATACCTTTATTTGAGCATTCGTTGCCTGTACTTATTCCTCAATATTTATATTGTCAACATTTGTTAAATGTCATTTTCAACTTGAACAGCTGATAACCTTCAGGCAAATTTCTAAGTAAACCATAATTAGACGGGATACCTTGTGGTGGGGGGGGGGGGGCGGCGTTTGCCGATTTCGCCCAGGGCGGCAAAGTCCCTTGGGCCGTGCCTGTAATAGAGGATACCCTCCCATTCGCACTTAACCGTAGAGATGGTTAAGATTAAGAGATTTACAGAAGATTCTCTGAATCCTGTAACAGAGTTGGGATAACTCATATTATTATCATCAATATTTGAATGTTTAGTATTGGTGCGTTCTGAGTTTATTTGCTCAGTTCAGAAATTACGGTCGAAATCTATAAGATGATTCACGTCTATCTGACAGCATTGGTTCAATGGGTGTCATTGATGTTATTCACAATTTTTTATTCATAATCAACCTACAAGGAATGCTAACAGGTAGTTGAAAGAAAATAATAATATAATATTTATTCCTAAAATAAAATACAATTTTGAAGAAATACAGCAGGCTCATTCAGATTCCAACCTGCTCCTTTTAAAAGTTGTAAAAATAGTTCAAATGAATGCAGTTCAGATTTATGAATCGCCAATTCACTCATTAAAAATCTGGTGTGGTGCACTCACACAACTTTCCTTGCCGTTATGAAAATTGATCACCTGACGCTAGTGTTCACGCGCATCTCAAGTCTACTATTCCGAAATCTGAGCCAGCTGGTGACAGGACAATAACGCTGGAGACTGGAGACACACGAGATTTAATAGAATCAAGAGTTTTTTGCCAACAGTTTGCAATTGGATAATCACATTTTCTCGAATTCCGAGCTTATTTTCAATTTTAGGTGAAAATGTTACTGGACATTAATTGTAGAGATTTTCATGTTCAATATTTTCCACTTGAATTTTTTTGTTTAAATTGTATCTAAAGCCTGATAATTGAGAATCTAAAATCGAACTTTGCATAGATGGGGCGGAGCTCCTGAAATTTTTTCAGGTATGAGACTTGTGGCAGTTGATAGAGCTTATCAATAACTATTCTAGCTATAAATATGATCAAAATCGTTGGGGCCGTTTTTGAGAAAATCGCGAAAAACCCTGTTTTTGACAACATTTTTGCCATTTTAGTCGCCATCTTGTATTGCATTTGATCGAAATTGTTCGTGTCGGATCCTTATAGTGTAAGTACCTTAAGCTCCGAATTTCAAGTTATTCCGTTAATTGGGAGATGAGATATAGTGTACACAGACGCACATACACACACACACACACACACACACACACACACACACACACACACACACACAAACACACACACACACACATACAGACCAATACCAAAAAACCACTTTTTTGGACTCAGGGGACCTTGAAACGTCTAGAAATTTGGAAATTGGGGTATCTCGATTTTTTCGGAAAGCAATACTTTCCTTACCTATGGTATAGGGCAAGGAAAGTAAAAAGAAACAGCTGGCTTGTAATGACAGTTCTCCGCCGACAGCGCTATGCGCTATTGTCGGCAAAAGTTGTAACAACAATGGCTGCCACAACTACAGCTATGATGAGGTTCCCGTTTCAAATTTTATTAGTTAATGAGGAATATTTGTTGGCTGGTATTTTGAATAACATGGAATAAAAAGAAATTCTATACATTTTTTTTAGTATAGTGATATGAAGTTTGTAATTATTTTAGCATACAAACATAAATTTCATAAATATTGATCAAATGTCTGGTTGAGGTATTGAATTTAGTTGGTTCAATGACTACTCTATGAATGATTCCTCAACTGAGCTTAGACCTTCTAACCTATTTCAAATGTAGGTTTTTGAAATAGAGATGCTTCCCATGTTATTTAAATGGAATCACTTTCACTCCCTAGGGAGTTTTTCTGTTTTTTACTACCGAGAGCGAAAAAGTGACACTTTAGTATTATGTTTCAGGAGTGAAGTAAGTGCTTTAGACAGTAGGTGGAGGAAAACGTAATTTACTACCTTGTACTTGGCTTATGATAAAATGGACTAATCTCTCAGTGATGAAGTGGAGATATAAACATCAATCGAGAGATAAGATGTTTATCTCCACTTCATCACTGAGAGATTAGTCCATTTTATCATAAGCCAAGTACAAGGTAGTAAATTACGTTTTCCTCCACCTACTGTCTAAAGCACTTACTTTACTCCCTGAAACATAATACTAAAGTGTCACTTTTTCGCTCTCGGTAGTAAAAAACAGAAAAACTCCCTAGGGAGTGAAAGTGATTCCATTTAAATAACATGGGAAGCATCTCTATTTCAAAAACCTACATTTGAAATAGGTTAGAAGGTCTAAGCTCAGTTGAGGAATCATATACAGTAGTCATTAAACCAACTAAATTCAATACCTCAACCAGACATTTGATCAAATTTATGAAATTATGTTGTATGCTAAAATTATTACAAACTTCATATCACTATACTAAAAAAAATATAGATTTTTTTATTCCATGTTATTCAAAATACCAGCCAACAAATATTCCTCATTAACTAATAAAATTTGAAACGGGAACTTCATCATAGCTGTAGTTGTGGCGGCCATTGTTGTTACAACTTTTGCCGACAATAGTGCATAGCGCTGTCGGCGGAGAACTGTCATTACAAGCCAGCTGTTTCTGTTTACTTTTTAGATTATGTTGTAACACATTGTTTGGTCAAGTACGTTTTTAAAAATTATTTTATTTGCAGTTTTTATAAAAATGTAGGTGGAGGAAAAATGTTGTGTATATCACGAGTGAGAAATGCTTTTTCTCCCTCAGGAAAATTGTTGCCCTCGGCTTCGCCTCGGGCTTTAAACTTTTCCGTCAGGGAGAAAAAACCAGTACTTTTCACTCTAGATATACAAATAACTTTTTGTGTAGTTGAGAAGTTGATATTGTGGTAATTATTCATATTGAATGAAAAAGACTAAGAAGTTGTCAAAAAACCACTGATTATTGATAATTAGAAAGACCTATATTAGGTCAATTTATTGATAATTGAAAGATTGATAAAAGAAAGAAGTTTATCAGAGATTGACAATGGTGTAATAACCGAAACCGGTCTTTCTAATTATCAATAAATCAGTGGTTTTTTGACAACTTCTTAGTCTTTTTCATTCAATACAAATAACTATTCAATGAGGAATCAGCAACAATTGCTTCATGCAGATAAGGAATCGTTGGTTAGAGTATTCTTGAAGATCTACTCGTGAATGAATTGGTTTATTGAACTCATAATAAACTTGTTGCCCCAATTCAATTCATGCTCTATTTCTATTTCATTGCTCTATTCTTCAACACATTCAGCGCAAGAGTAACAACTCCATAACCACAACACAATCTCTGAAGAGACGAAGATGGTTAGTCATCGGAGAAAGTTTTTATGGTCAGATCAACCCTTCTGAATGTACAGCGAAGGGTTGATCTGACCATAAAAACTTTCTCCGGATGACTAACCATCTTCGTCTCTTCAGAGATTGTGTTGTGGTTATGGAGTTGTTACTCTTGTGCTGAATGTGTTGAAGAATAGAGCCATGAAATAGAGCATGGATTGAATTGGGGCAACAAGTTTATTATGAGTTCAATAAACCAATTCATTTGCGAGTAGATCTTCAAGAATACTCTAACCAACGATTCCTTATCTGCATGAAGCAATTGTTGCTGATTCCTCATTGAATAGTTATTTGTATTGAATGAAAAAGACTAAGAAGTTGTCAAAAAACCACTGATTTATTGATAATTAGAAAGACCGGTTTCGGTTATTACACCATTGTCAATCTCTGATAAACTTCTTTCTTTTATCAATCTTTCAATTATCAATAAATTGACCTAATAATAGGTCTTTCTAATTATCAATAAATCAGTGGTTTTTTGACAACTTCTTAGTCTTTTTCATTCAATATGAATAATTACCACAATATCAACTTCTCAACTACACAAAAAGTTATTTGTATATCTAGAGTGAAAAGAACTGGTTTTTTCTCCCTGACGGAAAAGTTTAAAGCCCGAGGCGAAGCCGAGGGCAACAATTTTCCTGAGGGAGAAAAAGCATTTCTCACTCGTGATATACACAACATTTTTCCTCCACCTACATTTTTATAAAAACTGCAAATAAAATAACTTTTAAAAACGTACTTGACCAAACAATGTGTTACAACATAATCTAAAAAGTAAACAGAAACAGCTGGCTTGTAATGACAGTTCTCCGCCGACAGCGCTATGCACTATTGTCGGCAAAAGTTGTAACAACAATGGCCGCCACAACTACAGCTATGATGAAGTTCCCGTTTAAAATGTTATTAGTTAATGAGGAATATTTGTTGGCTGGTATTTTGAATAACATGGAATAAAAAGAAATTCTATACATTTTTTTTAGTATAGTGATATGAAGTTTGTAATAATTTTAGCATACAAACATAAATTTCATAAATATTGATCAAATGTCTGGTTGAGGTATTGAATTTAGTTGGTTTAATGACTACTCTATGAATGATTCCTCAACTGAGCTTAGACCTTCTAACCTATTTCAAATGTAGGTTTTTGAAATAGAGATGCTTCCCATGTTATTTAAATGGAATCACTTTCACTCCCTAGGGAGTTTTTCTGTTTTTTACTACCGAGAGCGAAAAAGTGACACTTTAGTATTATGTTTCAGGGAGTAAAGTAAGTACTTTAGACAGTAGGTGGAGGAAAACGTAATTTACTACCTTGTACTTGTTGGGTTATGATGAAATGGACTAATCTCTCAGTGAAGAAGTGGGGATATAAACATCAATCGAGAGCTAATAGGAAGAGAAGGAATTAAAATTTTCCCAATACAGTTGAAGAGTTTGAGAACTCCTCAGGACTTCTTCGTTTGCAAAAAAAATTTGTTCAACGGGGTGAGCAGACTATCAAACAATTTAGTCATGCATACTCTACAAACAACCGTTAAATAATAATAAGCCTGAATGTTTAACAGCCCTCATCTTCTGCAAATCGTATTTCCTCGCGCAATATTTCCTCAATAGTTTGAAACATAATAATGCAGTTAGCCTCATGTTTCGAGCTATTAAAACATAGCCTCTTTTAATTACCTCTAAAACAATTCTGTAGGTTATTAACAGAAATTCAAATGGATGATGCTGGAATTTAGAATATTTTTTGTTTTTAATTGTAATTTGACTGCAATCTAAAACTTTGGTTAATGAACAGTTCAATTCTAACTTAAATTAATAGGTTAAAGTAATTTAGGATGTGGGAATAGTTAAGACTCAACTAAAAATTAGTTAACCCTAAAGAGACACACTGGGGTGTTCCACACCCCAGGGATTTTTTCTTCTGTCATGCAGTTGACAATAACGAACAGATTGGAAATTTTGCCCAGTCTAAATTAGGTTTGTAGCATTGTCAACTGCTCTCCACCACTCTCAGTCAGTAAAAACATTTTACAAGGTCATCAGCTCATTTTGTTCTTTGTTTGGGGTGTCCAACACCCCAGAGTGTCTCTTACGTTGGACTTTATCAAATACTTTTATTAAAAAGATTTACTTGTATCGACCACTAGGAATGTGGTATGGGATGATGGATCAGAGTGGAATAAATTCTATGATTCTCTACAACTTGGGGTTCAAAACAATGAAATGAAGAGACGTGAGTTTTTGATGAAGTTGTCATTGGCAATGATCAAGCCATTCCTTCAAACCAGATTAGGAGCTCCAACACTCAGGTGGAACATGAGTACTTCTAAAATTAGTATAAATATTGATAAGCAGTGATTCACTTTCGATTTCTGTATGCACTTGGAACAAAAATGATTAAGAGATGATAAATTATGGGCTAAGTACTTGTTTTCTCTATATTTTTCAAAGAAACATGTAAAATTAAATTGGGGTGTTCAACACCCCAGTGTGTCTACTGTGTTAGCATGAAGTAAGTGTGTCTCTGTAGGGTAGATACTTGTAGATTTATGGATGGTTTTTAAAATAATACTACTGTATAATTGAAACTAGAGGTGGTTAGTTTGATCTATGTTATGTCACAATCCGAGGTCTTGTATTGTCACAATTACTGTGATGAATAGTTGGGTCTGCTAATATACGATGAAACTAGTCTATTTATAGAAGAATTTCCACCTGTTTTTCATAATATCCAATTTCAATACATTTCAGAATACCTTTTCCGGTCTAGGGCTCTATACACAAACACAATAACACACCGTCAAGTCATCTCTTGATTTATCCGTTGGTTTTTTGTAGGGTTGGATCCGCTCAAGACGTTCCTTCTGGGTGGTATGGGATGATACTGTGAAAGCCTGACCTGTAGAAACGTGAACTCATCCCCTAAACATCTAATCGATTAATCATCCCTCTTGACTAATATACTTATTTAATTCCTATTCATCACTGAAATTATCGGACGAATATAATCGAGAAGAATTAAGAATCAAACTAATCTAATCGAGAAGAATTAAGAAACAAGATGAATTGAAATATCAAACGAGATGAATTTAAATAATTAATTTTTTTCGCTGAAAAAAGAGTTTTATTAAGACCTACATCAGATATTTAACTGTTCTTGGTATGGTCTAACGTTTAAAGGTTGAGAGAAATTTATGTAAAAAACTGAGATAATCTAGAATTCTAAAGCTGCGTTTGGACCAAAGTTTTTTACTAAATGTTAACTTGATCCTTATAGATTCTATTAGATTGAACGGAACTTGACAAACAGATATGTTCATCATGTGTATGATAAGTTATGTTCAATCTAATGGAATCTATAAAGGTGCGTACAGATATACGCGCCGCGAACATGAGCAATTCACTTTTAATCAGCTGACTATATCTGTATTTTTACAGAAACGGTATAAGATATAGATATAAAAAGCTTGGCATCAGCTGATTGAAAGTGAATTGGTCATGTTCGCGGCGCGTAAATCTGTACGCACCTCAAGGTTTATGTTATTAACATTTTTTTAATAACTTTGGTTTAAACGCAGCTTAACTTTCGATATGCTGGAAAGGTACTTTCCAATTTGATTACCTATGAGAATTGGACTGAACGGGAATTTAATTTTTGAACACTAACTGGATTTAAATAGAACTTATTCTATCAATTTTATTCTCTATTGTTAATCGTTCATTTATGAACTTCATTTTCAGACATAACTGCTTTTGATTTCACAATATAATCGTAATAGTGGAAAAGAAATTAACATTGAATAGTTTAATTGATTCCATTTTTCTTAGGGGATACAAATACCAATCATAAGATGCGTACAGATTTTCGCGCCGAACATGAGCAATTCACTTCTAATCAGCTGATGCCAAGCTTTTTATATCTATATCTTATACTGTTTCTGTGAAAATACAGATATAGTCAGCTGATTAAAAGTGAATTGCTCATGTTCGCGGCGCGTAAATCTATACGCACCTATAGGTTAAAACAAGGTTAAGATTCAAGTAAAATATGCTTCCTAACCTGAACGTTCCTCTAATTTTGAAATTTTTAGTTTAGTCATAGTTTTGAAGTGGAAATTGGACTTTTTGAAGTGGAATCACCTTATTCTTTTTTGAAACTTTTATTTGTGAAAATTTTGGAGAACACAGTTTTGGGCTATGCCTGTTGTCCTCTCCCAATCATATAATATACTAATAGCTCTGTGAACAGTAGACCTCGCGCTCAGTAAGTTACATTGACCTGTTGTTATGTTTTCTCAAAATTAATAAATAATTTATCAATTTAAAATGTCTAGAAAAATCCTAAATAAACATAGAGCTTTCTGTCCTATCGTACCGTGACGTGTCGTCCCGGAATGTGAGTGTGAGCGCTGTTATTAGGTCTGGCTGCAGCTGTCTACAACGTTGATGGAAAGATACATTTTCAAGATGTTCGATATTTTTGAACGGGTAGTATTATAGTCAACTGTTTACTAACGTTGATGAAAAGATACATTATTTCAAGATCTTCGATGTTTTTGAACGGGTAGTATTATAGTCCACTATACAGCTGATTTATGATGAATAGTTCTATACAGTAGTCTGATTTTGACTCTAATATTGGCGTATGAAGGAGGCTCCTTTTTCCTGTTTTATTATCCTTGAAATGAAAAATTTCCAAAAACCTTGTATATACGTCGACGCGCAATTTAAAAAGGAACATACCTGTCAAATTTCATGAAAATCTATTACTTTGTTTCGCCGTAAATGCGCAACATATAAACATTAAGAGAAATGCCAAACCGTTGACTTGAATCTTAGACCTCACTTCGCTCTGTCAATTATAGGTACTTATGATTTGTGATTGTGAATGAATATTTTCAGATATAACAATACATTTTAATTAATATTGTGTTCATGAAAGGAGAGTAGTGAGAAATAGAAACTGATCAAGGTCATGGAGGTTTCTGTGTATCCTATCACGTCTTCAGTTACATAACATTGGCATCTTCTTTCGATGACAGATTTATAGTAGACCTAGCTCCACATTCTGCCGCCAAGGAAAACCCTATTTATCAGCACCCAACTAGAATCAGCTATTCCGGTTCCATCATGAGATCAACTTTAAAAGGTAACCACAAGCTCATGCAGAGGTGGGCCAAGGACAAGGATATGAAGTAATAATCACAACAACAACGATCACAAAAAAGAAACAGGTTGGTAATGAAACGGAGCTAAAGTTCAACTTACTTTTCCGCGGATTGAGATATTTTTGTGTCATTTAATTAAGATGCATCGCTTGAGACATTTTAATTTATGTCCAAACGATTGATGCAAATCGATTGGTGTCCGGTTGGACATATTGCCTCCAAATCTTGATCATCATGTAAATCAGTTCGCTTATCAGATCGGAAATCAAATTTCGATTAACTTGTCTCACTGCTGTTCTATTTGGGCTAAAGCCTAACTCATCAATTTAAAAGCTAGATTCTGTGTTAAATCATCATAGGCCTGGTTGCAGGTATGTATTGTAATTAAATTGAATTGAAATTAATTCAAGTTCATAATTAATTCTGGAAGATTAAACTAGTTCTATACAGTATATTAACTTAAACCGTGATTAACCGCTGATTAGATAAGTCATTTGCTTCTCCCAGTGATTTTCGTGGCATTCAACCGTGATTTAAGGCTAAAAATAAACTTTCCACTGGTGATATTTTTCAAGTTTTTCGATTTGTATACTATCAAGCTATCAAAATTAATAAGCTTTCTCAGGAAAACATTTTTTTTTCGATCATTACTTTTTGAGATATGAGCACCTAAAGTTTAAATTTTTGTGACAGAACATTTTGAATTCGGTAAGATATACATCCATGAGATTTAGAGGAATGATTCTTCATGGTATTGTTGATCTAATAAAACTAAAATTTTCTGAAAATATCATTTTCTGAGAAAGTTATTCAATTTACTAAGAATGTCCAAAAATAACTTTTAGTTGAGTTATTTTCGGTCATTTTTGGTAACTTGAATAAAATTCTCAGAAAATTTTTGTTTTATTAGATTAACAATACCATGAAGAATCTATCCTTTAAATCTCATGGTTTAATCTTCCACCGAACTTGAAATGTTCTGGCACAAAAATTTGAAATTTAGGCGCTCATATCTCAAAAAGAAATGATAAAAAAAAAATGTTTTCCTGAGAAAACTTTTTAATTTTGATAGCTTGATAAACTATCGAAAAACTTTGAAAAATATCACCAGTAGAAAGTTCAATTTTAGCCTTTGCACATCCTTAATCACGGTTAAATCTTTCACGAATAAAGCCCGGATCACACTTCGCATTCCGATCCTACTCATGTCCGATATACCTGCATGGTGGAGAGGTAGTGGTGTAAAGACAGATCATATATGATGGACATGACGTCATATACCATCTTAGGCTGTTCTCATCACTGATCAAAATATATGTGATCGGAGTGGGATCGAAAAACTGCTTCTTAAGTTTGTCCTGGGCTCAATTTAGAAAATTTTATCTTGATAAATTATTGATAATGCTTTATTTTCTCTATGGCCCAAATTCAATAGACGTTCGTACAACCGAGCCATAGAATTATACGGGTATGTAATATTCATGTACTGAAGACTGATTCTTCTTGAATTTGATTCGATTATTCAAAACGATGAAGGTACAGTGAGCATGATAATTCAATCTTGCAATATTTTTCATTCATTCAGTATATTGGGACTTCAAAGCTACTACCGTACCTAGATAAGCCGTATCCTGTATGACTATATGGAGGAAAATCTCAAGTCTTTGAAATCTTTCAAGTCAATATATTTGTTGTTAAGTAATTCAAATTATTACTCTTGAAAACCTACATTGTCATTTGGACTGTGGTTTAAGTTTGAAAAGGGCCAGTTTCAAGCTTCATCAGTATTTCCATATAAGTATAATAATCATACCTGTGCATGATTCAATAAGAAATATCGGGGAGCGAGCTCTGGAGTACAAAAGCAAAAAAAATGTATTAGGAAAGAAGACATTATAATAATATTCATTGTTCATACACAAATGTTCTATCTAATCACAGTGAATTGAGATTAATTCCCAGAGGAATGTAAAAATTTCCCTCACAAAGGCCCGGTTGCACAAAAGCCGGTCAAATTTCAATCCTGATTAATTTCACGTGAACCAAATCAGAGAAGACTGTTTCAAAAAGGTGGTTCTACTGGAATTAATCAGGATCAAAAATAACCCGGCTTTTTTGCAACCGGCGCTAAGTACCTGATTGAATGATTACAAAAATTCAAAATCTTAGTCATAATTTTGACACAGTCCCTCACACATGAACTCGCTCACTCACTTCCTATCCATCATTATTATAAGCTGTTTTTTCAAGGATGAATAATAATTTTTAATGTCCTTCAGCGAGTTTTCCCAGGGATAAGACCAGGGATAATCGAATTTTTATATTACAAACCTACTATGTTCTGAATTTCGTGAAAATCGTTAGAGCCGTTTTCGAGATCCAGTGAAATACAAACAGGGCGGGTGAAAAGTCCCAGAACGGCTTAATATCTCATACACAAATACGGAATTTCAAGAAAACATTAATGGTGTAAACCGCACATCGATATCTCAAACCGTTCAGAAGATATTCACATTATTAATCAATACCACTTATGTATTATAATTTCTGATATGCATGATATTTATTAATAATGTGAATATCTTCTGAACGGTTTGAGATATCGATATGCGGTTTTCGCCATTCATTTTTTCTTGAAATCATGTATCGCATGACCACCTTCCTATTTAAAAAAATAAAGTTGCATTCAATATGGCGGACCAGATTTTTGAAGTCTGATAGAAAAGAAGTATTTTAAATTTGAGTAGAATCCCCAATCACACCCACCATCAAATAACCCTTGTGTATGAGATATTGAGCCGTTCTCGGACTTTTCACCCACCCTATATAAACATCTAAACAGAAATTGCTCGTTTAATAGTATAGGATAAATTAATGATTCACTAGGCTTGAATAAGAGCTGTCTGAACTTTTGTTAACTTGATCAAACATAATTATAACTAGATCGATTAATTCGTTGATTTATCGAATATATGAAGTTTCGAAAAATCATATCTAGCTACAATAATCCACGCTTTCAACCATTAATATTCAATTTTTTACGTTCTTGTACTTCAAATAAAATTGACAAAATTGATAGTCTTGACTGTGCGTTTCCAGGTCATGACTGAATGTCGAAGACATAGGCTACCGAAGCTATTAATTTATAAGAAAATTTTATGACTGTTAGTCTGCTACCAAAGTCAGCGTGAAGGTTGCAAAGAGCTTCTGTTGAGAAATTGTTCTCCGGCACCAGTCTCAATACAGCAAGCCTACTGTAAGAGGATTCAGTTCCTATATTTCAATGATTGGATAAATATCTCTATAATTCCAGAATCTAGAGTCGATTGCATCATGTATTCATGTGCTTCATCTTCCTTCAAAAAATATATAATCGTGTCTCTTTTCTGTAAAGGGCTACTTGTAATATAAATAGAAATAAAAATAAAAATCTCGGAACCCTTTTTTTGAATTACAATTTTAAAGTGATCACTTGAAAATGGCATGCATGTTGAAACATGTTGTAATAAAATAATTCAAAAAAGGGTACCGAGATTTTTATTTTTATTTCTATAAATATAAAATCTTGTATACGGTTTGTTGTAGATCAGTGGTTCCGAACCCATTCCTGAGAATTCAGGAATAGATTTCCTGATGACAGCTGATTCCAGATAATTCCGAAGATTTTCTCAGAATGTCAGCCCAAACTGTCAATATCCTGTGTGGATGTTTAGCTGTGTATGTTTGTGTGTGTGTGTGTTGTATCTAATGCATAGATACATTGATGAGCTTTCTTCACTAAATTTAATTACTTTTATTGTTAATAAACAATAAGTTATATTGTAAATATGTAGGCTATTATTCTCTTTTTCTTTTTAGTTCCAAGTTATTTTTCATCAGAACTCTTTCCCCACACACAGACTTGTTTATATTATTTATACATGTATTGCATTTGTAATGATTTTGTGAATGAACTCAATTTGAATTTGAGATTTAATGTTTGGATTGTGCCGGGCACTGTCTTTAATTCAGGCCTTTTCCCAAGTTATAATAGTAAATTTAATACGCAATAGACTAGAGCCATTATTGTAAGTGAGTTAGGGAAATAAATTATTTTCTCTCTCTATTATGAACGGCCATGACTTCGAGTTTCCCATGATAGATATTTAAAAATTGTGGCTCCGAGTCGTCGAGGAATGTAGATTATGGAATTATCTCTAAAACTTAGCCTTCTTGTCGCGACATAAAATGCGATAAGTTGGAAAACAGCAAGCATTGAAATTATAACAAACTACCGATTTTGCAGTTACTATTTGGTCCAAAGGCTGTAGAAGCCACGCGACGATTGGTCAAATTGATTCCATTCGCCCAATAGGAGACCTGTTTCTAAATACAGTAGTGGGGATTCCCCAGTCGAGAGACCAGATTACGTTCCGGAGGACACTTTGCTAGGAGCACTACGAGAGTAAAGATGTAGTCATTATGTTTCGCCCTTTTTGGGCAAGTTTACAAGTTTATATCATTAGTTAGTTTTATTTTTATTAAAGTTTAAATTTTCTAGTAGTGCCATGTCCTGAAAGGTTTAATTGTGTTTCTTCATCATGTACGAATAATTGTTTCTTCAAATAACCGCTAAGCGGTTCATGTGTGTCCCCAAACCAACTTCTTGTACTACCACCCCTTTGGTTCCGCAACTTTATGTAAAACCGCTTCAAGACACCCGTTCAGACGACAGGTCTAGGGACGTAAGAGGACGTCGCCGTCAAGCCAAATTCAACCGGTAAAAGCTCACCGCCAAAAACAAGGTACTGTAACCCCGACGATAAAGCAACGTACAAACCAACGAAAGTGCAGTGTAGTGAAACAAAGGTTCATTCGAGAATGTCAATAAAAAGTGGGGATTCAAAATTATTATGAAATGGGTTATATGGGTTACTATCGACGAAATTTGGGTTCAACGGGTTTTTTTCTTTCTTGAGTAATTTCATGTTGAAATTGATTGGTTATTTTATGACTGATCTTGTTTGGTTTTGTGACGTATTGCTATCTAAACGGGGATAGTAATGCGCCCCCGAATCAGATGAAGAATGTCAACAAAGTAACATGATATTGTTGTTTCTGTTGTTCGATTTTAGCTGCCAATGTTTATTGAGGCTGTTTGTATTTTTCTATTATTTCAAATTGTAGTGTTATTCTATAGTATAAACCTATTAAATCAGGCATGGCAAGATTAATTGAAGTTTTCTTGACTCTAGCCCGTTCACCTGCATGAATTAGGTATAGACTCAGGTATTTTCTAGATGTGTCGGCCTATTTCTAAATTCTAAATTTTATTCAAAATTGTCTTCTTTAGCATCTTTAAAAAAGTGCAGGCACAGGATAATGTGTTTGACTACTGTGACATTGTATTTTATTTCAGGTACTTAGCATCTGTGACTGTATCTAATTGTGTATATTGAATTTTGTATGTGGCCTGGCTTATGTACTGATGTACTCAAATAAAGATTATTGAATCATTGAGTGAAGCTGGAGACTAGGTAAGATAGTGTGAAAGTGGAAAATATATCAAAATTATCGAAACTTAAAAATACGGCCGAAATCAACGATTTTCAGTGTTTTGTGATCATTTTCGAGCACGATTAGGATCAGGGCAGAACGTGGAATTAGACAGTATCAATTATTATTGTTTCTGACAATATCAAGTTGTTTCCAAATTTCTGTGATATCAAAGGAGCCGTTTTTGGACTGAGACTGTTGACCCTTTACCAGTCATTCATATTCAGATGATTCAATAGTTCATATTATCTTTTCATTCAATTCAATTAGAAATAACTGTTCTGATCGTACTCAGAAATTATTAGACAAACGTTGAAAAGTTTAATAGTTTTGGAAATAAATAGTCGTTTCCATTCAATATGGATATCTCATCACATCACCTCCACAACAACACTGAGTCCCTGTTGCACAAAAGCTGGTTAAATTTTAATCGTGATTAATTCCACGAGAACTAATCAAAGAAGCCGTCTTTCAGAAAAGCCTTCTCTAATTGGTTCTCATGAAATTGATCACGATTAAAATTCAACCGGCATTTGTGCAACCGGGCCTGAAAGTTCGAATTTGAGTCACAGGTTCAGCTAAGACTAGAACTTTGAAGATCAAAACTAGCTAAGACTAATATGTTCAAAATATAACAAAATCCTACCAGAAATATATATAAGCTAGGCTATTCAACTTAGATTCATTTGTTTTGAATGCTGTAAAGTTGTTTTAATCACCCACTTGCATCTGCCATCTAGTAGCAGAATTTAGAACCACTTCTGGATTGTTGACCAATCAAGGAAGAAAATTCTTCAATTCGTGCAATTTGAGGGAGTGTCCATATTATCCAGTTACTAATGTCATAATATACCGGTGAACTGCAAACTTCCGAGCTAGGTTTCGAATATTAATTCAATCAAGATCAATCAGAGAATGTAATAAGCTGTGCTTGAAATCTTGAAGCTATTTGAGCCAGGTAATGCTACCATCTAGTGGCCAAAATTGGAAATTCTTCTCGACTGATATTGTTGACCAATCAGGAAAGAGAAGGCGGAGCTACAAAATGAAGACCAATCATGAGGGAGTAGAGTAGTAGGATTGAGCTTGTAGGCTTGGAGGTGTGGCGTAGTTTCGACAAAATCGTTTTCGTAATAGGTTACGGAACTAGAAAAAATAGATGGACATCTAAATTTCATCATGAAGGTTGGAAATCATTCTGTTAGATTGATTATTAATGTAGCCCAAGCTGCTTGCTTAATGGTGAATTTCTAAGGAAAATCAACAATATGTATAATAATGAATGTGAGAATAACTAATATTATTCATTGATGATTTCTCAAAGTTCGATGCAATGCTATTCTCTACTTATATTCCAAAAATTTGGAATTCATTCTTTAACAATAAAATCCCAAAATCACAAAATATAGATTATAGATTATATTTTTGATAGATTATTTCTCACTCTTGTTTTTCCTACCAGAACCCTCAATGAATGAGCTTCCTCTACTTCTTAATGTCATACTTTGAAATTATACATAATTTGCATTGACTCATACCCATTAAATGGAAAATTGATTATTTTATCAAAGATAACAATTGAATAACTGTTTTGAAATTAAAGAATTTTAACAAACTAACTGGGAATAAAATAGGGCAAGGAAAGTATTATTCCAAAATTCTGATCTTCTTTCACACTTTCTTCTATATTCAAAACGAGACCCTCTCTCGCTTCTCCTTAAATATTAAAATAATATCGAAAAATATTGAATGATGGATCGCATGGGAAACTGTATCAGAAAATCAATAATTATCGAAATGAGTTATACAATGAACTACAATATAATTTGTACTATAGAATACAATATGTTTACTACTACCAACTACACATATTTTCATTGGCACCAAAATAATCAAGATGTGTACATAGTGATCAGTATTTCGTGCTTGATTATAGTTTTATATTACTGAAATGTCTATACCCAATGTACATATTACTTCGCATGTTAGACACACTAGTTCTAAAATAATGAATATTGTATGCTGAATTTACGTCTATTCATCAAATAATTGAATAGAACCTGAATAACTTATAATGGGAAACTGTATCAGAAAATCAATTATCAGAATGCGTTATATAATGAACTACGATATATATTTACTACCGTACTACAAACTACACATATTTTTTCATTGACACCAAAATAATCAAGATTTGTATATAATAATCAGTATTTCGAACTTAATTTATTATGGTTGTATATTACTGGAATGTCTGTCTATACACAATATACATATTACTTCGCGAGATGGACTTTACACTAAGTTGAATTCAATATATCCATTAGTCATTACAGTCGCACTTCAATTAACCTTCAATTGTACCGTACGGGATGAGATTTGAGAAAAGGGATCAGTACCTCTAGTATCAGTACCTAGGAGTTTTGGGGGAAGGGAACAGTACCTAGTATCAGTATCAGTACTAGGATCAGTACCTAGTATCAGTTACTAGTTACTGCAAAGTAACTAATAACCAGTGAAAAAATCTGGTGTGGCGCACTCACACAACTTTCCTTGCCGTTATGAAAATTTATCACCTGACGCTAGTGTTCTCGCGCATCTCAAATCTACTATTCAAAGAAATGAGACAGCTGGTGATAGGACAATAACGCTGGAGACACACGAGGGTCTGCTATCTCTTCGTAGTGAATGATTTAATAGAATCAACAGTTGCTAACAGTTTGCAATTTAATAATCACATTTTCTCGAATTTGAAGCTTATTTTCAATTTTAGGTGAAAATGTTACTGGACATTAATTGCAGAGATTTTCATGCTCAATCTTTTCCACTTGAAATTTTTGTTTAAATTGTATATGAAGGCTGCTAATTGAGAATCTAAAATCAAACTTTGCATAGATGGGGCGGTGCTCCTGAAATTTTTACAGATATGGGACTTGTTGCAGTTGATACAGCTTATCAATGACTATTTCAGGTATGAATTTGATCAAAATCGTTGAAGTCGTTTTCGAGAATATCGCGAAAAACCCTGTTTTTGACAACATTTTCGCCATTTTAGCCGCCATCTTGGATTGCATTCGATTGAAATTGTTCGTGTCGGATTCTTATAGTGTAAGGACCATATGTTCCAAATTTCAAGTGATTCCGTTAACTGGGAGATGAGATATCGTGTACACAGACGCACATACACTCATATACACACACACACACACACACACACACACACACACACCACACACACACACCACAACACACACACACACACATACACACACACACACACACAACACACACACACACACACACACACACACACACACACAAACACATACAGACGAATACCTAAAAATCACTTTTTCGGACTCAGGGGACCTTGAAACGTATAGAGATTTAGAAATTGGGGTACCTTATTTTTTTCGGAAAGCAATATTCTCCTTACCTATGGTAATAGGGCAAGGGAACTAACATGATAGTATCTACAGTACTTGCTCACTACTCACTACTTACTACACATGCTTGACTGTCTGAACATGGCTTCCCAAGCGTATGAACTTATAATTTCTCGATATTTAATTTATGAAGCAGTAAAACACCGGAAGATACTGTTCTAGACATCACCCGGCTGATGTACTATGCATGACAATTCTCCATTGCATAGTAACCGTTGAAGGACATCTGTAGCTCGTCTGAGATGCGATTACATTTGATTACCCGTTCGCCTCAAACGACAAACTCATTCAGTGTCCGCCTTTACATCAATGATGATCGATCAATCAAGGATCATAAGTCATATCGGAGGATCTGAAATTGATGAGGTGCGACCTGAAAACTCTTCCTCTAGACCTGAAAAAGCCAGGTCGATATATTTATTCTTGCATCACCGATGAAAGTTTTAAATTAGAATATACTATACTATCAACCGAGCAATTTCTTCATATTTATAAATGTTTGTATGTCATCGGATCTCGAAAACGATTGTAACAATTCACACGAAATTTGGAACATAGTAGGTCTATGATATAGAAATTCGTTTGCACTAGGTCTCATCCCTGGGAAAACTCGCTTAAGGCTGTGCAAAGGCTAAGAATAAACTTTCTACTCGTGATATTTTTCTATGTGTATATCATCAAGCTATCAAAATGAAAAAGTTTTCTCAGGACAACATTTTTTTCTGATCATTACTTTTTGAGATATGATCGCCTAAAGTTTAAATTTTGGGACAGAACATTTCAAATTCGGTAAGAGATAATCCATGAAATTTAGAGGATATATTCTTTATGGTATTGTTCATCTAGTAAAACAAAATTTTTCTGAAAATATCAATTTTTAAGATAGTTATTCAATTTACTAAAAATAACTAAACATAACTTTTAGTTGAGCTATTTTTGGTAAATTGAATAGCTTCTCCAAAAATTGATATTCTCAGAAACTTTTGATGAAGAATCCATCCTCTAAATCTCATTGATTCATATCGTACCGAATTTGAAATGTTCTGACCCAAATATTTAAACTTTACGCGCTCATATCTCAAAAAGTAATGATCAGAAAAGAAATGGTTTCCTGAGAAATCTTTTTCATTTTGATAGCTTGATGATATACAAATCAAAAAATATCACGAGTAAAAAGTTTATTTTAGCCTTTGCACAGCCTTAAGGGATAATTCATCCTTGGAAAAACAGCTGATAATTTCGTCGTCTGTCGATAATGAAAAATGCGAGTGCGTGTGTGGGAGTAAGACTAACTATTACCGGTAACTAAAAAAAAAAACAAATATTAAAGTTGAATGAGAAGTTTTTGTAGATTCCAGAAATCTGTTTGGATGAAAACTCCACAAACACAAATTAACTCATATCAGAGTAGCCTGAGATAATACTCTCAACTCTGAATTGGGCCTACTTGAAGGCCGTTGATGCATCAAATTAGAATTCTCATTGACTATTCAGCTTCCTACTTACGTGGTCGAGCAAATCATGGAATTAGCATACTTCACAATTGGATTAGTTGCTGGATTTGTGCTTTGAATACTATAGTTATGACGTTTGAAATTCAAATTCGCCGAATAATGATTGCAGCGAGTCAATGTCAAAGAAATTATTGTCTCAGCATCACCAATAGACTACATTAATTACTGTGATGTGTGATGCCGTATTGTCTTCTGTTTATCATCGAAATAAATGAATTGTTAGTCAATAAATTAATGAATGAAATATTCATTACTATAATTTATTTTTAGAATTGATAGAGACAGAGAATTTATTGAAACTGCAATTTCTAGATAATAACTTTACATGACATCTATCTTTAAACGCTCCTTCCCTAAATCTATAATAAGAAAAGTCTGAAAAGTGGACTCAAATTTATTCAAGTGGATAGAATAACCTATCATTTTTATTAATTCATAACTCTACCTTCATTGTATTATCATTCATCTCATCATCATCACCTAGGCTTAAAATACTTCTAGAAAGTCGCCTTTGTAAAATAATAATATTTTTTTTTTATATATTATTATATAATAATAATAATAATAATAATAATAATAATATAATAATAATATAATAATAATAATATAAGATAATATATTGTTCTTATTGTTCAATATTCTTGTATTCTGCAACATAGCCACTGACGTATATCATGTCTGTTACGGGTTTATTAAATAGGTCTAAAATTCTCAATGGGCCGAGTTCACTCAAAAGGGCTACAAAACATAACGTTTGAAGTTTACTACTCTCTTGAAAATTTCAGTACGACGAATGTTTCATTACGTTTCATTTACGAATGTTTCATTTCGAAAAACGTTTCCAATAAATTATAGAAAAGAGAAAATAAATACCGTATTATTAAAGCTGCGACTACGCCCCGTTTCGGAAAACCAATTTTCTGACTCCATCTGTTTAAAGTCTGGAACTTAGCTAAATCCCGAGCTTAGAAACCGGCCCGGACTACGCCCCGTTTCGGAAAACCAATTTTCTGACTCCATCTGTTTAAAGTCTGGAACTTAGCTAAATCCCGAGCTTAGAAACCGGCCAATTTTCTGACTCCATCTGTTTAAAGTCTGGAACTTAGCTAAATAGCCTAATAGTAAATTACCATGAATAAAAATTGAACAATTGAAGAAAGAGTAACCACTTGAAGAGAAATCTTGTCCCATTAATAATTTTCTCAGTAACTGGATAATGTCATTGGATAAGGTGAGTCGTATGTGGTACAAACTTGAATAATATGAAGCTGAAATTGTGAGTTTATTATTTTTAGAGGCAGTTTGTTGTAATAAGTGGTATATTTTCATGGGTTATAAAACATATAAATTGTATTGGGCATCATTCAGTTTGGCTATATTTTTCATGCAGTGCACGATTTTTGTTTATTAAGTTTGTAAGCATTATCCCAAGTGTGAAGTCATGTTAGCCGTTGACCTTCGAACTTACAGTTAGAACTTATAAACCAAGCATGATGCTCGGTGCTTACACTGATAAATCTTATGCCTGACTACTATACAATTGACACGTTTCTCATTTCCCCGCAAGTGCATGCAATTAAAATTCTGGCTTTTAGACTACTCGATAAGAAGGCATGAATGCACCGTTATCCATCGACTCTGTATACTAAAATGGTCATCGAAGTTTTCAAATCACATTCCATATTAAATGAATCTCGTTGAATATAATCGCCGTGATTGAGGAGCCATTTCATTCTCCCAGAGTGGGCATACAAGTCACCTCTAATCGCCCAACAACTACTGGAATCCATCTTCGAAGGGTCAAGTGTTTATTCGCAATCTGAGTGCCATATAGACTTTATTGTTTTCATTGTTGTCCATTCTATTGTTTCCATCAAAATTGGCTTATCTAGTAGCTTATGGAACAGATAAGTGAATCCTCTGGACTCTCAGGTAAGATTGAGCATCTGTTATTTATACATAAATTCCATACATTATTGGATGTATATAGTAGTTCTGTGAACAGTAGACCTCGCGCAGTTATAAACCACAGCATAAGTAGATATCCCATGGTATGGGGAATTTATGTCGCAACTTTTACTGTTATCTCAAGCCGATTACTGTCGATTATTGTAAATTTTTACTGTTTTGAGGTGAGAGTGTAAGTGCAGGGACACACGATCCGGCGACATCGCCGTCCGCGTTTTCGCCGACGAAGCTTCGCCGTCCGGTTGCAAGAAGTACACAGGAAGGCATGGGGCAGAACCACGCGACGCCGGCGACGCCGGTTCCGGCAAAAACGCCGGCCCGGCGAGAAATTGACCCGGCGATATCGCCGGGTATTCTCTACTTCGCCGTCCGGTTTTGCCGCCGGAAAGCAGTAGCAGGGCATTGTACTATATGGAGATGAACACACGACACGGCGAAAACGCCGGACGGCGCTGTCCCCACCCATGCCACTTCTTTATTTATTAACTTGTAACGTTACAAATGGGTAGGGTAGGGTTACAAGGGTTGTAATAGGTTGTAATATTTGTGATAGGTGTAATAGTTGTAATAGGTGTGATATTTGTACACATAGTTAATGAGCACAAATTTGCCTGTATCACAAATGAAATTTTATTAAATAAATACATTTGTTTCAATGCTTTTTTACATCAGTGTAAAGTGTACTTAACTGAGTTTCTCCAGTACACTCTAAACATCGAAACAATTGTATGTAGGCCTATTCAATAATAACGTTTTTTTGTGATACTGAAAAATTTGTGATCGATAATAATTATTAATAAAGTGACAACATTTGTTCATATGGGCAAGACACTCTGTATATGTATACTCTCACGCACACAATTGATTTCATAAGAAAGTTATTTATTTAAAAGTTATTATTTATTTATATGAGCTGTAAATTATGAACTTTTAGTTGAAGGAAAGCATAAGAACTTACCTTAAAGTTACTGCAAGCATCTCTTGTGGGAGAATACAATTCCTCATTACGGTATCCTGTCGCTGAATTTCACCTTTTATTTTGAAAAAAAGTTCATCAAATGATGCCACAGACATCCTGAAGTAATTAAAAAACTTGTTCTGGTCATCCCTGAGCAGCAGAAATAGAGTATAAAATGCACCATGGAACAGTCTTTTTTCTACTATTGGATGAACCCAGATGTTTCTGTTTCTGGTTTGCTTCTTCTTTCTCCTGTGGTGGAGCAGAGATATCGCAGCCAATTTCTTCCGTCTTGACAGTGTCATTTCTGAACAGCGACTGTCCTTCAGGAAGGAAATATTCATCCCCAACAATAATAATAATAATAATAGGAAATAATTGCCGCCGGCCCGGCAAAAACGCCGGACGGCAGCTTCGCCGTCTGTCGTGTGTTCTGAATGCTAATTGCCGCCGGGTCCGGCGATGTCGCCGGACGGCGATGTCGCCGGATCGTGTGTCCCTGCACTAAGAACGGCACAGTTCACTACGTGAACTATCGGCTTGGGATAACAGTAAAAGTTGCGACATAAACGCCCTATACCATGGGATATCTACTTATGTTATCGTTTCTCTATGTTAATAGGCTACTAAGTATCGGTAACTAACAGAACCAAACATATAAGTTAAATGATATATAAACATATGAATAAAATATATAAGCGTATAAGTTTCTGTAGATTCCAGAAATCTGTTTGGATAAAACTCCTCAAACACAAATTAACTCATATCAGAAAAGCCTGAGATAATACTCTCAACTCTGAATTAGGCCTACTTGAAGGCCGTTGATGCATCAAATTAGAATTCTCATTGACTATTCAGCTTCCTACTTACGTGGTCGAGCAAATCATGGAATTAGCATACTTTACAATTGGATTAGTTGCTGGATTTGTGCTTTGAATACTATAGTTATGACGTTTGAAATTCAAATTCGCCGAATAATGATTGCAGCGAGTCAATGTCAAAGAAATTATTGTCTCAGCATCACCAATAGACTACATTAATTACTGTGAGTTGTGTGATTTATTTATTTGAGAGATTTATTTATTTATTAGATAGAGCGAACAATACAATAGTCGGAAAAGAAAAAACAGGCTATTGCCCAAAACTTCTTCAATTTCCTGATTTTGTCACAAATCGTCCAAATATTATGTAGGTTATGTTACTTCAATTTCAACACCAAATCTTCAATCTGAAACTATGATGCAGTACTATGATCTATACTGTGATGCAGTATTGTTTTCTGTTTATCATCGAAATAAATGAATTGTTAGTCATTAAATTAATGAATGAAATATTCATTACTATAATTTATTTTTAGAATTGATAGAGACAGAATATTATTTATTGAAACTTTAATTTCTAGATAATAACTTCACATGACATCTATCTTTAAACGCTCCTTCCCTAAATCTAATAAGAAAAGTCTGAAAAGTGGACTCAAATCTATTCAAGTGGCAGCATATTGTAGTAAGTAGTATATTTTCATGGGTTATGAAAAATAAATTGTATTGGGCATCATTCAGTTTGGTTATATTTTTCATGCAGTGCACGATTTCTGTTTATTAAGTTTGTAAGCATTATCCCAAGTGTGAAGTCATGTTAGCCGTTGACCTTCGAACTTACAGTTAGAACTTATAAACCAAGCATGATGCTCTGTGCTTACACTGATAAATCTTATGCCTGACTACCATACAATTGACACGTTTCTCATTTCCCCGCAAGTGCATGCAATTAAAATTCTGGCTTTTAGACTACTCGATAAGAAGGCATGAATGCACCGTTATCCATCGACTCTGTATACTAAAATGGTCATCGTAGTTTTCAAATCACATTCCATATTAAATGAATCTCGTTGAATATAATCGCCGTGATTGAGGAGCCATTTCATTCTCCCAGAGTGGGCATACAAGTCACCTCTAATCGCCCAACAACTACTGGAATCCATCTTCGAAGGGTCAAGTGTTTATTCGCAATCTGAGTGCCACATAGACTTTATTGTTTTCATTGTTGTTCATTCTATTGTTCCCATCAAAATTGGCTTATCTAGTAGCCTATGGAACAGATAAGTGAATCATAAATCCTCTGGACTCTCAGGTGAAATTGAGCATCTGTTATTTATACATAAATTCCATACATTATTGGATGTATATAGTAGTTCTGTGAACAGTAGACCTCGCGCAGTTATAAACCACAGTCTCCTCTAATACTGTCCATCAGAGTAAATTCTGTCCTGTCCTGTCGTGTCGGCAAGATATCGGTGTATAAACGACTAATGGCTGTTTGGGTTGTTGTATCGATAATGCTAACAATTTTATATGAACAGCTATGCTGCTATCATCAAAAGCTTACCGAGTTGAAAGCAGAGAAAAGTCGGGAGAAAATGCTACTCAAGTTAACAATTGCATGACTCACTGCATGCAATTAATAGTCCACACAACAGCTGTGTTTTCAATAAGTTACATTGATATATTGCATTGCATGCGTCATTGCATGCAATTTATAATCTACTCTACAGCTGATTTATGATTGATAATTCTCTAGTCTGATTTTTACTCTAATATTGGCGTATGAAGGAGGCTCCTATTCCTTTTATATTATCCTTGGAATGCAAAATTTCCAAAAACCTTGTATATACTTCGACGCGAAATTAAAAAAGGAACATACCTGTCAAATTTCATGAAAATCTATTGCTGTGTTTCGCCGTAAATGCGGAACATAAATATAAAGATCATCATCATCATCGTCATTCAAGGATTAGGCTCTGTTGGCCTGTTCCGGCATCCATTTCTTCATCGGTCGTCCGACGCCTCTTCTCCCATCGGGTTTGTAGTGCCAAGCTTGAATTGGAAGTCTATTTGCTGGCATACGAAATAGATGGCTGGACCATTCTTCCCTATTTTTCTTCAATATTTGCAATAAAGAATTCGCGGCGCGTATATCTGTACGTACCTTAAGATTCAAGTCGACGGTTTTGCATTTCTCTTTATTCATGTTTATATCTTTATATTAAAAATATTACATAAGAAACAAAGTAATATACCTTAAGATTCAAGTCGACGGTTTTGCATTTATGTTTATATCTTTATATTACATAAGAAACGAAGTAATATAAAGTTATAAACATAAATAAAGAGAAATGCAAAACCGTCGACTTTAATCTTGAGTTGCGTACAGATATACGCGCCGCGAACATGAGCAATTCACTTTTAATCAGCTGACTATATCTGTATTTTTACAAAAACGGTAAGATACAGATATAAAGCTTGGTATCAGCTAATTAAAATTGAATTGCTCATGTTCGCGGCGCGTATATCTGTACGCACCTTTAGACCTCACTTCGCTCGGTCAATTATTTTCAACTCATCTCAAAAGGACTACATCAAATTGGATCCACTCTCTCTCTCTCTCTCTCTCTCCTCTCTCTCTCTCTCTCTCTCTCTCTCTCTCTCTCTCTCTCTCTCTCTCTCTCTCTCTCTCTCTCTCTCTCTCTGTTGTGAAGATGTGGGAAAATGTTGGCTGTTGAAAGAGTTGAATTTTGTTTCGAGAAGGCCTAGTACAATGATTTTCATTAATAGAATGAATTCAACTCGAACTGAGTTGAATTTTTCAAGTCTATTCCCCATGTCTTAGAATCTTCTTAACTCACTCCTTCTCATATTATTGGATTGATGAAATAGACCTAAAATAGAACGTAACTTCCTACTTCTCATCTTGTTATTGAATTTTGAATTGAAACCTTTTGTGATAACTACTAGAAAGTATTGTACCTCCACAACTTTATCAACAAACCGACATCCCAGAGTAAAGAAGAGCATTTTCTACAAAATTTCAAAAAGCTTTAAAATTAGCTATTTTTGAGAATCACCCACACTCTAGATACCCCAGAGGAATTATATAGCCTTGTTTTGCTTCATTGTCATGAAATACTGTCTCTAATGAGTTTTTTTATTGCGAATAATGCCAACATGAGCTTTTTACTTGTGCGTAGGTAATGGAAAGTGCGAGGATGATCTGATGATATGATGAAACGTTCATGCCTACCGGCGGGATTCGAACCCACGATCAGGCAGTGGTAGCAGACCGAAGTCTCGACTATCCTGGCCGAATTCATTATCGCTGTACATATGTCGACAGTGTCAACTTCAGAGAAAAAATCACATGAAGATGTCGATTATAAAATCAAGTTTCTGTTATGATCCCTTAGTCAAGCTGGGAAAAAGTGATAAACAATTTCCCCAATTTTTTAACTTCAGAGTATAATTTTTATCAATCATTGGATTTTTATTGAAGAAGATTGAAGAATATCTCTATTCTCATTGAAGACTAGGAGGTAACTCGTGATCCGCAAGGATCTAATAATTAATAACTCAACAAAGTGGAATTTTGACCTACTGAAATCTTGAAGAATTTAAAATAGGCATATCACAAACCTCGGTAAAAATCTATATGCAAAATTTGTAATGAATCACTCCAGTAGTTGAGATGTAATGATACGTCATTCGTGAATTCCCTATCCCGTACTTGTATGATCTAATTCTTTATTTTATTATATTGTAGAAGATTTATTGAAAACACCAGTGAATAATTGAGAATACGTTACGAGGTTGACAACACAATTTCAAAAAAATTCTTATTCTTTAATGAGAAAGATCATAAACGAATACTATTTATTCTTCAAAGAGAAAGATCATAGGCAAATAATATTGATAATAAATAGATTTATTAAATCTTATTGACCGAGCGAAGAGAGGTCTAAGATCCAAGTCGACGGTTTTTGCATTTCTCTTTATGTTTATACGTTTCGCATTTACGGCGAAACGCGGTAATAGATTTTCATAGGTATGTTCCTTTTTGAATTGCGCATCGACGTATTTGCAAGGTTTTTGGAAATTTTGCATTTCAAGGATTATATAAAAGGGAAAGGAGCCTCCTTCATACGCCAATATTAGAGTTAAAATCAGACTATAGAATTATTAATCATAAATCAGCTGTCGATTGGATTATGAATTGCATGCCATGACGCATGCAATTCAATATCTCAATGTAACTTGGTAAAAAATCAGCTGCTGTGTGGACTATTAATTTCATGCCTCATTGAATGCAATTTTAATGCACTATTAAATGAACTATTAATTGTATGCAATAACGCATGCATGAAATGTCCTCGACCTTTCTCTGCTTTGAACTCGGGCTGACCTGTTGCCAGTGTCTTGAAGGAGATTAGCTTTTGATGTTAGCATTTCTGATACATCAACCACAACAGCCATTAGTCGTTTTCACACCGATATCTCGCTGACACGACATACAGACAGGATTTACTCTGATGGACAGTATAAGAGGAGGCTGTGTTTTATAACTGCTCGAGGTCTACTGTTCACAGAACTACTAGTCCTATCTTTTCTCAAAGAAAATATGCTAATTGGCTATGAAAAGAGCTATCAAAATATGACTTAAAAACTCTTCAGCTCATACTACTTCCATCATTACTGTCTAGAAGTGATCAGGTGAGAGCCCATCAATATCATAAATTATTGAGTAATAAACTCATGACTTGTAGCAAGTGACCTACCATTCACTATATATGTACTATATAGCACCTTGTGCACGTGATGTAGCATACAGCATTATTGCTAGATATAGGCCTATAAGCGTAGCTGTAACAAGGTAAACCAATCACTTTAAAGGCCCAATTATAGCTTTATCAGTGGAAGGACCCAATAACTAGAAGTAGTATCGCAGAAAAGTACAGCCAGTAAACAAGCGTACGATATCATGCTTTGGAAATCAACCAATTCAACCTTCATTACTATGAGTGTCGAAAAACTTGAAATTGAACTGTCATTAACCGGAGTTCACTTGGAAGACCTTGGAGAATTTCAGAGGTATTTCAATCGGGTTCTATGTACCATATTTCGATAGAACGTACCAATTTGATAGCATCTTTGGCTTTGAACTCACAACTTGAAGAAATTCAGGTCATGTAAACAAGATATTTAATAGGTATAACAAACGAACAAGAACATAATTATTATTTTACAAAATAAATGACGATTTTTTTAACGACAAAAAGTTTTCTATTTATAAGGCTAGTTACATATATATCGATTCTTGGGCGTACGGTTTATTGCTGTCTTATATATCATACTAGTAGTTCTGTGAACAGTAGACCTCAAGCAGTATTTCATCCACAAGTACCTGATTGAAACTATAGACCTCATGGAAATACAGCTATAGACTGGCTTCTCCACACATCTGTGTAATCACTTGTCAGCTGATTTATGATGAATAATTCTATAGTCTGACTTTCACGGTAATATTGGCGTATGAAGGAGGCTCCTTTTTCCTTTTATATTATCCTTGAAATGCAAAATTTCCAAAAACCTTGTATATACGTCGACGCGCAATTAAAAAAGGAACATACCTGTCAAATTTCATGAAAATCTATTACCGCGTTTCGCCGTAAATGCGCAACATATAAAGAGAAATGCCAAACCGTCGACTTGAATCTTAGACCTCACTTCGCTCGGTCAATAATATTGAACAGATTATGTTTGTCAAGTTCCGTTTAATCTGATAGAATTTTCATAAGAGCGGCAAAAAAGCGTACGTCCAAAAATCTGTAACTGGCAAGACAGTTGCAAAGCTCCAATGTTACTACAACTCTTTACAAAACTAAACAGTGATCAGAGAAGTGGAGAAGTACCAAGGACAGTATATAGTATTATACTATATACTATTCTCTATACTATTTTATACTCTACTAGCTTACCCGGCGAACTTCGTACCGCCAAAAAGTCAATGTATCTCATGTCACACTTGACTTTATTTGGTGAATCATGAAATTTATTTATTTACAATCAATATTTTCATTCACATTTCAATACGAACTTCCTATGTGCTTGAAACTACCTTTTTAATACCAGTAAACAACTTTATCACAGAGTGATGTGTTTATTACAGCTGGTAAGTTTAGATGCTAAATCATATTATCACAACATGATCTTGAATCAAGATGATCTTCCCGTTCTACGTTAGCCGCTCGGCCGACAATTTCAAAACATAGGTCTGTAAAATGGATTATTAGCCCACCTATTAAAATTTCTGGTCAGAAACCATCTCCAATATTCACACAACATATTCCCAAAGTTTCATGCCGTTCTGTCAAGTAGTTTTCGAGTCTATAGGGAACAAACAAACTAACACACAAACAGACATTCATTTTTATATATAGAGATATACAATATAAATACTATTTATGATATATACTATTCTTGGAGAAGTTCTAGTACAAAGTACAAAACCGAGAGATTTGATTCAACTCAACAGATGTTGATACAACTCAAAACGTTAATGGCTGATTTCTCATTATCCTTTTTCTATAGAAGAAGATTTACATTATGAATGCATTGTATCTAAATTATATCCACATTAATAAAGCTACATTGTGCATAATTTATTATCAAGAACAGTGCTCTTCTAACCTTGAACCTATTACAAATCAAGATCTAATGAGTAATTCAAAATACAATGTGTTACGAAAATTTTCATTATTTTTACTATTTTTTTCTTTAAGTTCATTATTGTACTTATTTTTCAAGTATTCGAATATCGTAATAAGCAATTCATCAGGCAATCGAAATCACTTCGTCGGTTCCGGCTGCCTAAAAAGCAGTCGTTAGGTCATGTCAGAGGCCCTGAAATTGATCAGTTGCGACCTGAAAACTCTGACACCAGACCTGAGCCAGCCAGGTCACTCGATATTATTATTATTATACTTATTTGATAAAGAATAAGATAGTAGAAGATTCAGTTACACTAAAACAATAAAACACTGAAGTAGAGCCCACTAAACAGTATTCACATTTTTCCCTGCATTTTGTTTTCCAATCATTTCCACTTTTCATTTTCCAAGAAATATTTAGTTTTGAACTATGAGTGCTGAAGTTATCAGAACTGCCTCTTTCAACAAAGCTAGCTTTCAACATGTACTCTAGGTACATTGGTTTAAACGTTGATATATCAGCTGTTCGTATCAACGCATAATAAAACAATAAATAAATAATAAATACTATCATAATTTTGTGTAATTATAGTTTAGCGTTTAAAACGTGAGTGGCGCATATATAGTTGAATAGGGATTGTGAAGTAGTTGAAAATGTTTGTGAATTCATGAAAAGTCCCACTGTAACAGATCTCGGGCTCATCCAAATCGAGAAAACATGAAATGGAGCTGGAATCAGCGGAGCTGAGTATCAAAAAATACAGGCTAAAACTGACAAAATCGAGTAATCTATTTTTTATTTATTTCCAATTTATTTCACAATCACAATATATGTGCAATAAACTAACAAATATATTAACACACTATCAACTAATTACACAAAGTATATAAATATATAATTGGTTTAATTAAGATTACGTATTCTGATCAAATATATTACCAATCTGACAAGGCGATTTGTTATCAGAGATCAAAGATTAATTTTTGGAGTCAGTGCAATCAGTGCACTGAGATCATAATGTGCCATGCTTTTTGTGCATGATATCTATGAACAATGTGCTCTTTTGACCAGCACAGTCTCTGAATTTGGTACTTTATCCAGCTACGTAGATTTTACAGAGTATATAGTAATACAATAATTATGTAGATGTTCCGTATTCTTGAAATTCTATGATCAATAGCCACTCAATACCAAAACCACAACCGCTGTCACTCATTTCTCCCTCTCTACCATACTCTCTCTCACTCTCACACTGTCGCTATCTTTCTCTTTTTCCCTTTCTCTCTCTCTCTCCCTCTCACCTCCTCCATGAGAGCCTCTCACAACTCTCTTCTGCTCCAAATTAAGCATGCAATTTTGTTTACAATGTAGAAATCAAATACTACTTTCATCGACCATACACTTTATTTTTGTCCATATTACCAACAGGCGTTCTCTTATCTGGGGAAAGTTTCACCAATCCTGTCTTGTATCGAATATTGGGATCGAGCTGAAAATTATCATATTTTTAAACTTGCAATTTGAAACTTCATTTGATCCACTCTACTGGTAGATTTTCTGAGTTTGTTTTCAAAGTTTTATCTTCCAAAAAATCCCGAAAGTTGGGCCACACGGGAACTAAACTGCTGCATTTGTTCAGCAGCAAATTGCTGGCAAAATCGTATGTTCATTGTAAAGAAGTGAGGCTATTTGGGTGCATCTGGGCACCTTCCGTGCTATTTCAGCTTATTATGGAAATCTACGGCAGTTTGCTGCCCCTGTGGCCTCACCCCAATAGTCAAGATCTCTCTTTAAAATCTGAATGAGGTTCTTGCATGTAAAATATCCCAAAAGATGATATTGATGAAATATCATCAATATTCATCTTTTTACGACGATGGATCAGCAGCTACTGTATACTCTACTAATTTCTAGTGTATTTAAACAATCCTTTATGTATTACAATATTCAAATTTGTACTCATAAAGAAACAATAGCGTAAGTAGATATCCCATGGTATAGGTCGTTTATGTCGCAACTTTTACTGTTATCTCAAGCCGATACCGTAGTGTGGCGAATCATCTGATTGCCACCTGTGATGTTTTCAACTGGTATAGTTTGTTTATTTATTTATTTATTTATCACCTTGTTTACAAATATTTAACATGAGGAAAGGCACAACAGGCTCATGCCCAAAACTGTACCATTTCCAATATTTATACTATGCTGTCCAAATCAAAATGTTGGTTATGTCACTTTCACTTTTCAAAATACAATTTACGCTCTTCAATACTCATATAAACGAGCAAATTTTGAATCAAATAGATACTATTAGAGTCTGAAATTGGAAAATCTAGAACAGTAACTTAATAATTATTCAAAAAGTCTAAATTTTGTAACTTTTATCAAACTATTAATATTCATTAATATTCATCGAGAGTTCAATTTTGTCATTCCAACATTAAAAATATTTCATCATTCATCTAGTTTCATTTAATCAATTTCAACATAGAAAATCAACAAATAAAATTCCTATAGTAGTATAGGACGTTTATGTCGCAACTTTTACTGTTATCTCAAGCCGATAGTCCACGTAGTTCTTTCCCGTGAAGCTGTGTGACGCTCCTAGTCTCTCATACTGTGCCGTTCATACACTCTCACCCCAAAAAACAGTAAAAATCGACAATAATCGACAGTAATCGGCTTGAGATAACAGTAAAAGTTGCGACATAATGTCTTATTTCATGGAATATCTACTTACGCTATTATTTCTCTATGGTGAAACGGTAATAACTGAGAACAAGAAGACTAACTATTGAGCCCTCCTAGCCGGAGATCTAACTCATGTAAAATATAACTCATAAAATTGTTTACTGGTAGGTACATGAGTTAGATCTCCGGGCCAGGAGGGCTCAATAGTTAGTCTTCTTTTTCTCAGTTATTACCGTTTCACCATAGAGAAACAATAGCGTAAGTAGATATTCCATGAAATAAGACATTATCTCGCAACTATTGAGCCCTCCTGGCCGGAGATCTAACTCATGTACCTACCTACTGATTTCGAATTCCGCAACTACTAATTATATGTGAATCAATAGAGCTCTATAGTTTTCCCGTATGGGTGAATAAAGCTCTAAGTACACAGGAGACATATTCGAAGAATTATGTGTTGAAAATTTGAAGCTCATTGATAGAAGCAATCAAAAGTTATCGTCGAACAAGCAAACCCACAAACAGACAACGGCTCGAGACTCTAATCATCAGTAAGATCTCACTGAGATCGCTCAATTAGGTGGTCATCTGAGAGTTATTCACATTAATCATACGGTAACTCAACTCAATAATATCATAGAGAAACAATAGCGTAAGTAGATATCCCATGGTATAAGGGCGTTTATGTCGCGACTTTTACTGTTATCTCAAGCCGATTACTGTCAATTATTGTCTATTTTTACTGTTTTGACCGGGTAACAGTTAGGGATGTCAATCCCGGGATCCCGGGATCCCAGTCCATTTTTGATACCTTACAATTTTTCAGCGTCAATCCCGGGATTTTCGGGATTGTAAACCTGAAATTGTGAATCATAGTTTTCCAAAAACAATTCAATATTTAATTCATTTACGGTGATGAATATGAGTTTTTATAACCAATTAATTAATTGTTGTAACAAACCATTGTTAGTAAAGTGTTTGACTAATTTATTCTACAGGCACAGCCTTCAGTTGCATAAATACATAATATCGATTGTATACTGTACTCTAGAATAGAGTATTCTGTAATAGAATTCGCATTATCAGTTCGCATGATAGGCAGAATGGTTGTTGATCGGTTGTTATGTCTCTACACTTGATTCTGTTTACACAGCACACCGATTACCAGTCTAGACGGCGCAATATTTGCAATAGTGCTGATGGCATTTCCTTGAAATTCATTCCGAACTTTGAAAAGTCTTCAGAAATCAGAAATAAAAAAGCACTAATGATTCACTCTCTGTCTAATTATTCCTCTCCTCTTCTCTTTCTCTATGTTAAGTAGAATATCTAGTTGAAGTAAATATTATAGTTGGCTCTACGAAATTTCATTTAGTAGTGTAGTGGTTCAGCTTTCGCATTGTTTGGTCGGTATGGCGTTACGGTCTTACAAAAATTATTCTATTTTATTATTAATTCAAGTGATATTCATTCACTTTACAGTACTTGACGTAATTAAAGTGTGTGCTCTATCCCGTCCTGATGTAGGATAGAAATGTTTTTATTCTACTTAAAAAAGACTCTGATGAGTCTTGATCTTGCTTTCCTCAGTTCTTACTATCATCTGGGACACAGCAAATTTAAGGTAGGACATGAAAAAAAAGCAGTTACTCCTAATCTTGAAAACATTCATAGAAATAGTATGTTCAATATATTTTAATATTATTCCCAAGTATTTTTTTTTTCATTTCAATAATAGCCTTTAATAACTCTTTAATGGACCCTTTTTCATCTCCACACACTGTTACTGAACATGTAATTGAGGAGGAACAATTGGTTAAAAGTGCATGAAGAAGATTTTTGCCAATCCCAGGATCAGTCCCGGGATCCCGGGATTGATATTGGATAATCCCGAAATACCGGGATTGGAAATCAGTCCCGGAATTGACATCCCTAGTAACAGTGTGTGAACGGCACAGTATGAGAGACTACCAGCGTCGTAAAGCTTCACGGGAAAGAACTACGTGGACTATCGGCTTGAAATAACAGTAAAAGTTGCGACATAAACGCCCTATACCATGGGATATCTACTTATGCTATTGTTTCTCTATCATAATATTCCCATGAAAACTACAATTTCATTGAGTAGGTTAAGCTGCGTGTACACCAACGTTGTTAACAAAATGTTAGTCATTGATGATTCTATTTGAAAGGAACTTGACAAACACATATGTTCATCATGGGTATGATAAGTTATGTTCAATCTTATAGAATCTAAAAGGATTAAGTTATTAGCATTTTGTTAATAACTTTGTTGTAAACGCAGCTTTATTCTTGAAATTTTGGAAACTTTGAATATTTCGAGGATACAATTCAAATTTATTATTTATCCTCTCAATAGTCTAAGTATCACGTTTCAGTAACACATATTGATTAACAAACTCATGTTAACATGATGCCGTAAACTGCTCTCCATTTCAGTAACACAATCATATTAATTAAAAAAACTCATGTTAACATAGTAATGATGCTGCAAGATTTACTGCTCTCCAATAATTGATTAGATATGTTGGCTAACCTATCATTATTCCAAACCTATCATTTTTACAACGATCTGTTTAATTATGTGTTTAATAAATTACAAATCAATGTGCCTTCTATAGAGTTATTCATTTCAACTGTCAGCATTTGAGTGGAAGCATTAACATTATTTATATGAATGGGAATACTGACTGTTTGTAATGAATCTCACGATATATAGGAGCTCGTGAATGACTAACTTTATTATGTAGTCTGAAGTCAGAGCCCTTGGGCAGTGCAACTCCAATATGAAACAAAACTTGATTCATGAATAATGTTATTCTTAATCGTGTTTGGGTTTTGATGATAGTTCCAAACTTAACAGCATTCTTTGAGTCATTTTATCTTCTAACAAAAACTATTGGTCATTATTAACATGTTCAAATCGTATGTTATCCTATTATATTAAGCGAGAAATTCCTGTATATATTTATCTATATATATAAAAGTGAAATAGCACTCACTCACTCACTCGCAGAACTAAAATCTACCGGACCAAAAACGTTCAAATTTGGTAGGTATGTTCAGTTGGACCTTTAGAGGCGCACTAAGAAATCTTTTGGCAATATTTTAACTCTGAGGGTGATTTTTAAGGGTTTTAAAGTTCGTCTTTTAGCATGTATATTCTTCTTATTCTCTTAATTATAATTGAAAAAAGGCCATACCATATGTTAATATAGAACTATAATCTATCCTCTTCGAAACAGTTGTTAACTGGTAACTAAATTAATAATTTTGTCAGGTTGGCATTAAGTTGAGTTGACTTTGTTAGGTTGGCACCAAGTTGAAGATTGAAATGCATTTATCGCGGAAAAATTGATTGGGCACTTCTACTTCAATCAGAGCTATTCCTGGGAATATTATATTACTAGCCGTCAGGCTCGCTTCGCTCGCCATATCCGTTTAGTCTGGACCCCCGACTTAATCGTCCTAACATATGATAAAAATGAAAAATGCAGGCGAGCGAAGCGAGCCTGCTGAACTCATTCTTGGACGATCCAGTCGGGGGTCCAGGGGGCGGAGCCCCCTGGCTAGACGGATATGGCGAGCGAAGCGAGCCTGACGGCTAGTAATTATATATGGCTATTTATGTCCAACGGATCTCGAAAACGGCTCTAACGATTTTCACGAAATTTGGAACATAGTATGTTTATGATATAAAAATTCGATTGCACTAGGTCTCATCACTGGGAAAACTTGCTGAAGGGCATTCAAATGATAATTCATCCTTGGAAAAACAGCTGAGACTTTCGTCATCTGTGGGATGATAAAAAAGTGAGTGAGCGAGTGCATCTGTGGAAAATCAAAATATCTCATCCCCGAAATTCATAAACTGACGTATAGCCAGCTGTAAAATATAAACACGACCTAAAAGATAAAGGAACCTTTTAGAAGAAAAGAGAACTTTTCTGTTTTCAAATATTTTGACTGGAAATTGGTCCTGAATTCAAGTGTATGGAACATAACCTACTTTTTGAACTATTTATAGTGTATAAATCAAAATTCGGGAAGAAACAGTTTTGGGCTGTGCCTATTAGTCCTTCCCCAATCATTTCAAAGAATTGTGTTTTGTTTATCAATAAATAAATAACGAGCGAAGCTCGGTGCCCCGATATTTATCTATTAATAGATCAATCAATGTTCTTATTATAGCAAACAAATTAGTATATATTGAATATAATTAATCAGATGAGTGACAAGTGACAGAAAAAGAATCAACAATTATTAAACTGTATAACAAATCCCTTGCTTCGAATCTCATCAAATTTTTGAGGAGGGGGTTCAAAAAAAGTCAGTAGTGTGTTCATAGTGACTGACGACTTTTTTTGGCTGGGTTAATACTAGTCTAATTTTGGGATATTTGGGGGTGCATCCTTGGCTTTTTGTAACCCCCGTATTTCTAGTCGATATTATTTTCACACATTCGGAAGAACTGATGATCAAATGTCCATGCCTACAGGCGGGATTCGAGCCCACGACCAGGTAGCGCTAGCAGACTGAAGGGTACAATATGCCGTCTTGGCTAACCGGTAATTCTGAAGTCTGACCGGTAATTCAAATTCCAGTTTTAAGCATCAATTCTTCATTTGAACAAAATCAGTATTATTGTAATTCCACTTTAAATGGTTGGAAAACCAATAATTATTGTCGTCCAATTGCCAGACGAAATTGTCAATTAATTTCAGGGAATATATGTATGTAGTTCAAGCAGAATTCATTCAAATAAAAATCAAGAATGGGCTACATATTTTCAAGAATAATTTCATGTAAAAGTAACCAGAGAAAGGCTAAAGGATTTATTTATCGATTGAATGAATTGAAATTTTGTTCTAATAATCAGATATGGTTTGAGCTTCTGCGAATAGTGAAGAGACAGTAGTACCATAGGCTTTATAATCTTTATGAGATTACGGTATCCTATTAAACGAGCAATTTCTGTTTATATGTTTATATGTTTAGATGTTTGTATTTCACCGGATCTCGAAAACGGCTCTAACGATTCTCACGAAATTCATAACATAGTAGGTTTATAATATAAAAATTTGATTGCACTAGGTCTCAGCCCTGAGAAAACTCGCTGAAGGGCATTAAAAGGATAATATTACAATCCATCTTTGGAAAAACAGCTGATACGGTAATAATTATTTCGTCGTCTGTTGATGATGGAAGTGAGTGAGCGAGTGCATGTGTGTGGGACTGAAACAAAATTATGACTCAGCTAATGAACTTTTGTAATCATTCAATCAGGTACCTAGTGCCGATTGTAAAAAGCCGGTTAAATTTTAATCCTGATCAATTCCAATACAGTAGAACCAATCAGATAAGCTATCTTTTTGAAATGGTCTTCTCTGATTTGGTCCACGTGAAATTAATCAGGATTAAAATTTAACATTCTTTAGTGAGAGATTTTTTGCATTCCTCTGGGAATTTATCTCAATCCTCTGTGACTAGATAGAAAATAGTAGGTTTATAATATAAAAATTTGATTGCACTAGGTCTCAGCCCTGAGAAAACTCGTTGAAGAGCATTAAAAGGATAATATTACAATCCATCTTTGGAAAAACAGCTGATACGGTAATAATTATTTCGTCGTCTGTTGATGATGGAAGTGAGTGAGTGAGTTCATGTGTGTGGGACTGTGTCAAAATTATGACTCAGCTGTTGAACTTTTGTAATCATTCAATCAGGTACTTAGTGCCGGTTGCTAAAAAGCCAGGTTATTTTCAATCCTGATTTATTCCAGTAGAACCATCTTTTTGAAATGGTCTTCTCTGATTTGGTTCACGTGAAATTAATCAGGATTAAAATTTAACCGGATTTTGTGCAACCAGGCCTTTGTGAGGGAAATTTTTGCATTCCTCTGGGAATTAATCTCAATTCACTGTGATTAGAACATTTCTGTATGAACTATGAATATTATAATAATTTCATCTTTCGTAATAATATTTTTATGCTTTTGTACTCCAGAGCGAAACTCGGTCCCCGATATTCTTAAGCTGCGTACACATATACGCTCTTCCAACCCGCACCGAGCACGCTCCTCCCTCGTACCGCCCTCGTTCCTCCATCGAACCACAGTCGCGCCGCCCACGCACCCATCATGAATGTTACGGAAGATGTTAGATCTTCTCGCGTTCCCCGGTCGAACCACTGTTGCTCCCCGGTCGATCATCAATCGCTCTGCTGGAGTGACGTTCGGTTGCGGAGCAGAGCGAAAGTCTGTACGCACCTTTACAGGTTAAATTACGGTATATAAGGTGATCATTATATATTATTCAGTCCATCCTCATATGTAGCAGAATTTAACCATAGATAATGAACCAATACAGTTCTTAATAAGACACTATAAACTACGCACACGTCGTTACAACCAGGTTATAAAGTGAGGATTTGACTGTCTCAAATTTATCTGAAGAGTTGTTTATGAAACAGTTGAATAATAAGTTTATCTGTTGAACCTTGACCCGAAAAGGGTCTCCAGAAAGGATGTAGGAAAACATCATTACCGGTTTAAAATCCAGCCTTGTTGAAATTACATATCTTGATGCCATTTGAGACGACGAGCTTTAACGTAAACCGGCGTGCTAAAGTGGTCGTGTAATAACCGCGCGCTGCTGCAGATCTTTATAGGTACCGCGATTCAGAGAAAGGGTATATCCAAACTATGATATTCACCTCCACAGAAATCCTTATTAATCCCCATTCAGCCGATGCTGACTGTTCAAGTGAATCTGACTATTTATTCTCCAAACACTTCACAGTTCGAGTCCAATGAAACTATACTATAATCGACAATAATAATCTTATAACTGCAGCACCGTACGTGCGTAATGTCGATACGATTGCTGCCGTAGATAGTCTAATATAGCAGGTTTCTCATTATGACATGTTACTCAATATGAGTTGAATGAGACCTCCATCAGAGCTGTAAAACGAGAAATGGGATGCAAAAAATCAAACCTTACAGTAAATGGGAATGTACGATTGGAACAGTTTCTAGTATTATCAAGAGTTGCTTGATATTGGAATATCAATTTGATCATCACTTTGGAATCTTTGGATTCTCCTATACTATTAAACGAGCTATTTATGTGTATAATAATAATAATAATAATAATAATAATAATAATAATAATAATAATAATAATAATAATAATATAATAATAATAATAATAATTTATTCGACTAAAAACAAACATTGTACAAACAAATTGAAATAAAATAACATAACTGGTGTAGCAAACACCCACGCATGCACAATACATGTTTATCATCATAGTCTAAATGAAGCCCCAAAGGTAATCATCCTGTGTGGGGCCTTTTCTTCGTATATTTAATCACAATAGAAAATGATTTAAATGATAATTATTTTTTATATGTTTGTATTTTACGGGAAATCTTTGGCTGTGCCTTATTCCATTAAAATTGATTCGGCATTCCTTTCTCTTAGTCTGCATCTCCACAAAACCCTATCCAATGCTTCCTCGTCACTCCTCCAACAATATTTTTTTGAATATGAACCTGGTTTAATGAATGTAAATAAAACTTTTCTCTTAACAATAACTGAAACATTGTACACTTGATATGCAAAGCACTTGATATGCATTTATGCAACTACTCATATGTTCTTAAGATGTAGTAGAGAACTACTTTCATTTACTGTAAAAAAGTTTGAGATCAATGTGAGTATAGAATCCTATTAAACGAGCAACTTCTGTTTATATGTTTACATGTTTAGATGTTTGTATTTCACCGGATCTCGAAAACGTCTCTAACGATTCTCACGAAATTCAGAACATAGTAGGTTTATAACATAAAAATTCGATTGCACTAGGTCTCATCCCTGGGAAAACTCGCTGAAGGACATTATGGGCCGGTTTTCGAGCTCGGGATTTTGCTAAGTTCTAGACTTTAAACAGCTGGAGTCATACAATTGGCTTTTCGAAACGGGGCGAAGTCGTAGTCATTGTTATAGTCATGTTTGGATTAAATTTTGATAAACTAGAAAATTGGTCACAAAATAAAATAAAGAGAAAATAGTTTAAAGTTTCAGCTATTTTGAATTATTTAGGAATGTTTAATTTCTTCAAGCAAAAACGTTTCAAATTATAGAAAATAAAAACTGTGACTACTGTTATAAGAACTGCGACTACGCCCCGTTTTGGAAAGCCAAAATTCTGACTCCAGCTGTTTAAAGTCTAGGACTTAGCTAAATCCCGAGCTCGGAAACCGGCCCTAAAAGGATAATTATTATTCATCCTTGGAAAAACAGCTGATAATAATGATTTCGTCGTCTGTTGATGATGGAAGTGAGAGAGCGTGTTCATGTGTGTGGGACTGTGTCAAAATTATGACTCAGCTGTTGAACTTTTGTAATCATTCAGATACTTAGTGCCGGTTGCAAAAAAGCCGGGATCATTCAATCAGATACTTAGTTCCGGGTTATTTTTAATCCTGGATAATTCCAGTAGAACCATCTTTTCAAAATGGTCTTCTCTGATTTGGTTCAGGTTGAAAACAGATTTGGTTGAAATTATTAAGGATTAAAATTTAACCGGCTTTAGTGCAACCGGGCCTTTGTGAGGGAAATTTTTGTATTCCTCTGGGAATTAATCTCAATTCACTGTGATTAGATAGAACATTTCTGTATGAGCTATGCATTATTATTATAATGTCTTCTTTCGTAATAATTTTTTTATTCTTTTGTGCTCCAGAGCGAAGCTCGGTCCCTGATAAATGCTCGGTCACTAATAAATGATTGACACTCGACAAAGTAGTTTCATCTGAGACAACAGGTTAACAGGTGGATTTCACCGTTTTTTTTATCAAAACTTTGATAATATGATTTTTAAGTTGGCTGGTTAGGCCAATATAAGAGGCGTTAGCTGAAATAGGGTTAGTTGCCTCCAAATACTTCAAGTAATTGACCCACCATCTGAAAGTATTTTCTGTAAAAGCCAGAGGTCTCTCAAGAATACTAACATTCATAAGAATATAAAAAATAAGAGAAATATTCTGGATTCCTTCTAATAATAATTCACATAAAAATATACCAAGGAATAAAATAATATTTTGGATTCTGTACATGAATACACAAGGCTACTAAAAAATAATATGATAATAATCGATTCTATCCAATAATATTTACAAGATTACAAAGCAAGAAAAAATTATGAATTCCATCCACTGATATTATACATTTTATTCTTAATTTTTTTCTTAATTCATTTTCATTTAGAAAAGTAATTGTATTTGATTTGTTTTTGGTTATCACCTAGTGGATATAATGTTAACACGAAATTACTTCATATTTTTTCTTCAGCATTGTATTATTTGTCAGAATTACTATTAATATGCTACTTTTTATTTTCATCTGTCTTGTCTTCTTGTTGTTTTTTTTCATTCTTTTGGTTTCTACTGTTCTACGAACTCACAGCTAGCGCACAAGTCTGACTTTGCTGGCTGTGCCAAAAATTTATTATAATTCACATTTTGTCTTATATGTAGGCTATCTTGTATTTTGGCGAAATAAATATTCTATTCTATATTCTATTCCATTGTAGTCTCCTCTTATTGTTCTTAGGAAGATTGAAACAACATTGATTATAAAATATCATATTATATTCAGATTGAGTGACTTTTGCAGTTATTAAAATCACCTTTCTTGAAATAAAAGGATGTTATAGCTTCATTATGTATTATCATTTCACACATATCATCCTAAAAATTTCTCATTTGTACAGCACAGCTAACGTTCGTTCTCATAGTCGTTTTCAGAATTCTGAAAATATTTGCAAAAACTCAAGAGATACGATTATTCTAATAATTATTCTAGCAGTAATTGAAAAAAAAATGTCTCCTCTTCTGTCCTCCTTGTCTCTCAAATTAGGAACGAATTTTGATTTATCATGAGAGTCATATCGGGGGAGAGAATTTTATTTATTTAGTCATGTATAATGAAATTATTACACTTATATTAGGAGGCACAACAGGCTTATGCCCAAAAATATCCCTTTTCAAATTTATACTACAGGCCAAATCATAATCTGGGTTAAGTTACTATCATTTATTAAAATAACAATTCACACTTCAAAAAACAAACAAATCTTCAATTAAAACTAGATATCATAGATAAAAAAATTCCACAGAATTAGAAACAATTATTTAAAAAATCTAAATTCAATTTTATATTTATTTAATCATTCAGAATTACACAACTTACAGAAAAGTACCACAGGCTCACGCCCAAAACGGTTCCAATTCTAATTTATACAATGTAGGCCTATAATGTATTCTATTATAAACATTATACGATGTTTTAATGTATTCCATCCTCAAAAATACTACATAATGGTTTTTAGTGGGAAATCTTGACACATATTTATTGTATGGTTTCACCATTTCATGTGTAGAAATTTAAATCAATGTCACTTATTATTTAGGATCAATATAATATGATATCTCCTAGTTCTCATATTGTATTTGAAGGAAAAATAATCGAAAACAATAAACTTTGAAAATTATTCTTCATTGACATTTCTAAAAATAAATTAATCTTATGGCTTCAAAACATATTAGGAAAAAATCAGAAATGTATTGGAGGTTGAATAAAAATATTCAAACGTTTTCCATGAAGAGGAAATATTGTTATTAAAAATATTTTAAGAATAAATAATGAAACTCATGGCTGCAAAATATACTAGGAGAAAAATCAAAAACGTATTGCTGCTTACATAGGATATTTAAACGTTTTCCATGAAGAGGAAATATTGTTATTAAAGGCTGAAATCAATTTTCAAGAAATTGTAGCTCTTTTTGAGAAAAATAAAACTCACTCAAATTTGATAAATCTAAATTAATCTAATAAATGTAGTTTCAATAAATCTATTCCCAATAGAAACTCTCAGATAATTTGAATATTATATGAATAGGAGAGATCTGGAATCTGAATTTTATCATGCATAAAAGTGGTGAGTCTCTCTCATCTTCAATGTTTGAAATGAAAAGGCGATATTCATATGAACTTATGCATATTTTTCAGGAGTGGAATATTTCTAATTCAATAATATTCTAAATAAATTTAATTTTTTATCAAGAATATCACTGCAGTAGGTTAAGTTGACAAATTAAATGGAAAAATTATTTATTAGGCGGAGTTAGGACTTTCAAGTCCTCTCTACCACTCAATCTCGACATTAAAAATGCAATTGAATAAATAATACAATGTAACTTAATACATAAATAGAAATACATTAAATGATATCGCTACAAAATAGAAACAAAGTTGGAACAAAACAGTCAATCTGCATTTAGACTAAAAAATCAATTATGTAATGCAAGAAACAATTATAGTAGAAAAGGAATTATTAATGTAATCTTGATAGTTCAGGATTTGGGATGAGGAGCTCACATTAACACAAATCAATATTATTGTTGATATTGAATATTAGTTGAGAGTATTTATTTTTTAGTTGATTCTCAAATAAACCTATATTGTATTTATTAATAAGTAGTTGATGTTCAACAACAAATAATCAACATTTACTGAACAAAAATTCAAATAAACTGGAAATTGTTTTTCGTTGAATAATTATTATTAATTTATTCATTAGCATTTGAATAAATGCAATATCTCATCTATTTACATTTGTAAATTATAAATATTCTTTTCTATTCTATTCTTTTCTGGTCACACACCAATCAGTCAAGACAAGACTAGTCACGTTTAGTCACAATACTTCACATTGCTGCTTATGACGCGCGCAACACACTCTGATTAGTCATTGCAATTAGACATGACTCTCCATAAGCAACTATGTGAAGTATTGTGACTAAACGTGACTATAGTCTTGTCTTGACTAATCGGTGTGTGACCAGCCTTAAATTATTGAGCTACGTTTACAACAAAGTTGTCTATAGGAACAGTTATCTATAAAAAAGTTGTCAATTATCAAGAAAGCAAGTTGCTGTTTTCAAATTTAAAGCAACAAACGTTGTCAATTTTATGCCCAGAGAGTGTAGTCGGCGTGGACTAGTAAAGGAGGAACATTTTGTTGTCAACTTTCTCAGTGTTCCCCACACTGAGTGAAAACGGAAATTTTGTTGAAAACAAGGATTTCCACAAGTTTACGATAACATGTAGCTGTGCTTCTTGAGAAATTGGCAACAATTTTCCGCCATTTATTGAAAATTCAGTTGACAACTTTAGTGAAAACGTAGATTTATAAATTTACAAGTGTATGAATAACTTAATGATTTTAATATGAATATCATGAAAAATATGAATATTTTTTTAAACAATTATGTTTTAATGTGGTATTGTATTAAAATTATTATTCTAAGAATTCTTTTTTGAGTCAAGACTCAGCAAACGTCGATATCAACCCTGGAAAGTTCAGCTAAATTCTGTAAATTTGAAAATGTATACGGTAAAATTTATCACCCCGAATTTGAAAATACAAAAAATTCCAAATCAAGCTGAATCCTCACAATGGTTAACGTTGATATTTATATAATATATGTATTTTTACCAATTCTTTTCTTTCTTTCTTTATTTGCCATAATACAATACAATTTTCCAAAAGAAAACAAGGTGTGATTTGTCTTGCTATTCAGCTAAGTTTTATTTTTGTTCATGAATTATCAAATGAACTGAATCCTTATTTCATTGGGATTTAGTAGGTAAGTACTAAAGTTCATGTAGCATACCTACGACTTTGAAGATTCAAGAGTTCCTACAGTTGAATTACTCATCAAATAGCATAAATAATCAAAAGCTGTCGGGTCATACAATCATCATTGCAATCACAAATAATGAATAATCGCAATTGTTGATGATCAGGGATCTGTTGAGCTAAAACAATCAAATATTGTATGTTGCATTATTTATTTAGAGTGAAAAAAGGCCTGGAGATTCTACTGTAGCCTACATCTCACGAAAAAAAAAATTGAGTGCTATAATGAAAGGTTATTGCTGCAAAGTTCAATCTTAATGATTTACAAAGGAATAATAATAAATGACAATGATTTATAAAAGGAATAATAATAAATGACAATGAGCTGTAAATAGTGCTCAACAAATAGAATACATTAAAATATAGGCGGCATAGGCCTTCAGTAAATTAAATGTCAAGTAGACATCAATTGAGCAATTAATAGGCGTCAGTGGCCTCAGTGAATTGAATGTCAAGATAGACATCAATAGTACAAAAGGAATAATAACAAATGACAATGAGCTGTAGATAGTGCTCAACAAATAGAATACATTAAAATATAGGCGGCATAGGCCTTCAGTAAATTAAATGTCAAGTTAGACATCAATTGAACAATTAATAGGCGTCGGTGGCCTCAGTGAATTGAATGTCAAGATAGACATCAACAAAACAATTAATAGGCGTCAGTGGCCTCAGAAAATCACTTGTAAAGCCAAGGGTAGCTGTCAAATCCAATGAATTAATAGGCGTCGGTGGCCTTAGTGAATTGAATGTCAAGATAGACATCAATAAAACCATTAATAGGCTTCAGTGGCCTCAGTGAATTGAATGTCAAGATAGACATCAACAAAACAATTAATAGGCGTCAGTGGCCTCAGAAAATCACTTGTAAAGCCAAGGGTAGCTGTCAAATCCAATGAATTAATAGGCGTCAGTGGCCTCAGTGAATTGAATGTCAAGATAGACATCAATAGATCAATTATTTGATATATATGTAAATGAAAATTGAATAGAACGATTTACGTAACCTGAATAAAATTTTGAAGAGGAGATGCAGCCAGGCAGACAGGCAAGGAATCCGCAAAATCCAAAGGGACAGGACATCAGCAAGCGACAATGTGATCTGGCCATGCGATGACAAGAATGGAAGCGTCCACCACAGCAGGCCAATTCCCCAGTGGAAATGTAGGCAGGAGCGTGTAGAATCCCAAATGAATAATCCGACTTTCAAGTTGTGGAATTTTTAGAATGATTTCCAAACGGTAGAGATGATGAACTTGAAAGTTTGAGTTATACAAGGTGAAGCCAATTGTTAGAAGAATGGCAGTTGAAGCCCACACGAGGTTGTGAACTTGACAAAGTTTATCAGCGTAAATATGCGAAGAAATCGATGAATAGTTGAATCACAATTGAAGAATAGAACAAACAAATTAATTTGCAGAATTAATTCACACTTTAAAACGTTCTGTAGATCAAATAAATAGCGATAAACGCCCACACGAGGTTGCAATTTTGACAAAGTTTATCAGAGTAAATATGCAAAGAAATCGATGAATAGTTGAATCACAATTGAAGAATAGAACAAACGAATTAATTTGGAAGAATAATTCACTTTTAAAAACGTTTCGTAGATCAGATGAATATGGATAAAAGGTTTAGACCAAGAGCGTAGATGCACTCTCGACTAGAGGAACCATTGCAAAAGACACGGAAACCGCTAAATGCTCGTTGAAAAAAGGAACATGCCGGATGTGTTAGAAACGTAAGCAACACGTTTACAAACGTTTGGTGAAAAAGTAGCAAATATCTAGAAAGTAAGATGCCTAAAGACAAAATAAATTCCAAAAAATCGAATAGTACAAATATTAAAATTGCAACGGCAAATAACCCGACGAAAAATACGAAAAATATAGGAAACCAACTTGATTAGAGCAGTGGCAAAGAACCGTGACTGTGACGTCACTGGTCAGCGCAGACGGACAAAATGACGACATGATGTCTACGTAGTAGCGGAACGAGTAACAAGTGGAACCGTTCCAATAAATGCTTTGTCAGATTTTACACAAGGATTACCACAAGTTGACGACAACATGTAGCTGGGCATGACGACAAGAAATTGGCAACAAATTTCCGCAATTTATTGAAAACTCAGTTGACAACTCTGGTGTAAACGTAGCTCTAGGAATTTAGAAGTGTATTAATAATAATTTCAATATCAATATCATAGAAATTATGCATATTTATTTGAACAATTATGTTTTAATGTATTGTATTAAAATTATTATTCTAAGAATTCTTTTTTGAGTCAAGACTCAGCAAACGTCGATATCAACCCTGGAAAGTTCAGCTAAATTCTGTAAATTTGAAAATGTATACGGTAAAATTTATCACCCCGAATTTGAAAATACAAAAAATTCCAAATCAAGCTGAATCCTCACAATGGTGAACATTGATATATTTATAAAATATATGTATTTTTACCAATTCTTTTCTTTCTTTCTTTATTTGCCATAATACAATACAATTTTCCAAAAGAAAACAAGGTGTGATTTGTCTTTAGCTATTTGTCTTTAGCTATTCAGCTAAGTTTTATTTTTGTTCATGAATTATCAAATGAACTGAATCCTTATTTCATTGAGATTTAGTTGGTAAGTACTAGAGTTCATGTAGCATACCTACGACTTTGAAGATTCAAGAGTTCCTACAGTTGAATTACTCATCAAATAGCATAAATAATCAAAAGCTGTCGGGTCATACAATCATCATTGCAATCACAAATAATGAATAATCGCAATTGTTGATTATCAGGAATCTGTTGAGTTAAAACTATCAAATATTGAATGTTGAATCATTTATTTATAGTTGAAAAAGGTCTGGAGATTCAACTGTAGCCTACATATCATGTTAAAAACAAAAATTTGGCAATAATCAACAATATTCAGCAATACAATAACTGATAAGAAGGAAAATTTGTTTATTTTTGTGGGTTATGTGACTCATTTTGTAAACTAAATTTTGAAGGGAATAAAATGTAAAGTACAGTAGCATAGTAGAGAAAATGAAAAAAATATATTATGAATTATATTTTATTTCTCAAATTTATAGTCAAAATTTAGCTTAGTGGTTTTGTATTTTGTTTCGGTTTTGTATATGTTTGGACTTTTTAACATTAAAATGAACTTTATTCCGAAGTGAAAAGTGTAAATTTAAAGTATTGTGCTCACTAAAACCTTAGTGTCCAGTTTCCCATTAGGAAACTTTGGACTACATACGGCGAGGTGGAACTACCCTTGGGTCTCCCCACCATTCAAAGCCATACGCTAATAATAATCTCAGATGATGTACCTAATAATTAATCAATTCCACTGTTTCTTCATGCCTCTTTGACATTTTTATAACGTACATGATTATTCCAAACCATGCCCTAATTTCATTAAATTATTTTCATCAAATAATACATGAAATATAATAAAAAAATCATTCCATTTCAACTTTCTTCTACAAGTTAATGATAAGGGAAAAAATAATCAAATCCTGTGCATAATTAACATAATTGTTGAATGATTAACTCCTTCAATAATCGATTGAATTCTTTAAATAATTATTAACTTACTTTTTGCTATTAAAAATAACGACTAGCAGTCAGATATTTTACAATAAATGAATTAATCACTCACTGTGACAACGAGATCTTTCGGCAGGTTCGCCAAGAAGATGATTCATTTATTGTAAAATATCTGACTGCTAGTCGTTCATTTTAATAGCAAAAAGTGATTAAATAATAAGCAGTACCTACATGATTGAAAACAACAATGAATAATTATTATCAATGAATTATTAACATCATTGAATTCCTGGAAAAAATTATACTTTTATTGAAAAACTCAAATAATTGAATTTATATGCTAAAACCAAGCCTTATTGGACTGAAAACTAAGCATCATTCCTATACAATAATAGCCTACATGAAATTTACGAAGAAAAATTGATTTCAATGTTTTCTTCTACCATTAGACTTACCTTCTGGATTGAGACTTTTATTGAAAATAAGGAAATAGCCAATTTTATTCAAATAAAAACTTGATAAGATAGCACTTGTTTGTTGATGAATGAAGAGTGGAAAATTCATTGGATTTGAATCATGTAGTATGAAACGTACCCTGTTCTCTTTTTCAAAATTTAATTATAATATTGTCCTGACTACTCTACTGATAACGATTCAATGGTAACTAAATCTATATGGAATAAATTACAGTATCGAAGAATAAATTTCAGTTACCAGTTGAATATCTTTTGGGAGCATGCCATGAAATCTGTAGTTTAGAAATTTACTGTCAATAATTATTATTGAACGAAAATCCAAATTAAATGCTGCAAATTAATAATAATTATTAATTCATTAGCATTTGAATAAATGCAATATCTCATTAATTTCCATCTGTAAATTATTGACTGTTAATAATTTCAAACTAGGAATTGAGACAGGTTCTGTTAAGCTGGGTTTACACCAAAGTTATTAACAAAATGTTTATAACTTAATCCTTATGGATTCTATTAGATTAAACATAACTTATCATACACATGATGAACATATGTGTTTGTCAAGTTCCTTTCAGTCCAATAGAATCTATGAGTATTGAGTTATTAACATTTTGTTAATAACTTTGGTGTAAACGCGGCTTTAGATGCCTGCTGATTCTTCCTTATTTTTACTTGAACTATTGTCAATAAAAATGAATAAGTAAGTCAAGTAAAGGCAAGGTCTATAGGAAGTTTAAATAGAGCATCCAATTAGTAAGTATTAACTATATTATTGAATCAAAAGATTCAACATTTGAGAAGAGTTTTCGAATTTATCAAAGTTCCAAGTTATTAGGATCTGAAACTCAATCAATTGTCCTCAGTATTTATCATTAAATACTCTAGTGAAATATTAGAATGTTTTTTTTTCTGAAACATATAAAATTGGAATTATATTCAGACACAGTGGACTTATTCAAATATCTTTCTCTATAATTATAAAAATTATGGTGTTTCTGATTGACACGTTAAGCCGTCGGTCCCGGCTGCCTAAAAAGCAGTTGTTAGGTCATGTCAGAGGCCCTGAAATTGATCAGTTGCGACCTGAAAACTCTGACAACAGACCTGAGCCAGCCAGGTCACACGATATAATTATTATTATAAAATTATGGTTCTTCAGTTGAAAGAACTCATGGGAACCATAATCTATAAGAACTTTTAGAATTTAAATTAAGCCTCATGAACAGCAAAATTAATTAGTGAATTCCATTGATAATGAATTATAATTCATGATTCATTTATGAATGCCTGTTTTCAGCAGGTCTATTTCTGAACGGTGGAATCCTCAAAAAAAATGAATTTTAGTGTGATAACTATCCACAGTAATTCATTTTTTTCGGTTGTACCAATTATTTTAAAATTTTGTAGTTTTACAGTTCGAGTTACCCTCCATTTCGGGGTCCCATCCAATCTCTACACATTCAACAATTTTCATCATTATTCCATGTTATTCTTATGTAAAATTGGTGTTGTACCGTTGGAAGTTGAATAAATAAATAAATAATTCAAGTAAAGGCAAGGTCTATAGGAAGTTTAAATAGAGCATCCAATTAGTAAGTATTAACTTTACTATATTATTGAATCAAAAGATTCAACATTTGAGAAGAGTTTTCGAATTTATCAAAGTTCCAAGTTATTAGGATCTGAAACTCAATCAATTGTCCTCAGTATTTATCATTAAATACTCTAGTGAAATATTAGAATGTTTTTTTTTTCTGAAACATATAAAATTTGGAATTATATTCAGACACAGTGGACTTATTCAAATATCTTTCTCTATAATTATAAAAATTATGGTGTTTCTGATTGACACGTTAAGCCGTCGGTCCCGGCTGCCTAAAAAGCAGTTGTTAGGTCATGTCAGAGGCCCTGAAATTGATCAGTTGCGACCTGAAAACTCTGACAACAGACCTGAGCCAGCCAGGTCACACGATATAATTATTATTATAAAATTATGGTTCTTCAGTTGGAAGAACTCATGGGAACCATAATCTATAAGAACTTTTAGAATTTAAATTAAGCCTCATGAACAGCAAAATTAATTAGTGAATTCCATTGATATGAATTATAATTCATGATTCATTTATGAATGCCTGTTTTTAGCAGGTATATTTTTCTGAACGGTGGAATCTGTATTCTTCCAAAAAAATGAATTTTAGTGTGATAACTATCCACAGTAATTCATTTTTTTCGGTTGTACCAATTATTTTAAAATTTTGTAGTTTTACAGTTCGAGTTACCCTCCATTTCGGGGTCCCATCCAATCTCTACACATTCAACAATTCTCATCATTATTCCATGTTATTCTTATGTAAAATTGGTGTTGTACCGTTGGAAGTTGAATAAATAAATAAATAATTCAAGAACAAATATCCAAGTGAAGTGGTAATTCAAACTATGCTCAAGTAGTGCGGTAATTGGTGAGAAGTGCCTGAAATTATGGAGGTGAAGAGAAAACATTTTCCAAAAATATATAAATGTTACTATGACATAACGATTGAAGCATGTATTGAATTGCTTATTATGTTAAAAATTGATTCCATAATTCGATTATTAATGTTTTTTCGATTTTAAACTCACATACTACCGTACTCAAAAAATTGTGTTCTTTAGTGGTTGAAATCCCTAATCTAGAGCTGATTATTTGATTTGGGTTATATAACCTCCCTACGGTAGCAGAAAATTATTAACAATTACATACATTTCTATTGAAAAGTTTTATTTTCACTGGATGAGTTTTTCGACCTTGTTATTAGCAAATTCGACAAATTTTTTGCTCATCTTACAGTTGATTTTGTCTTACATTTTTTAAAAATTGCATTTGTTCATTCATGCTGAAATAGGTTTGGCATTATTATATTAATGAATTTAATCCTGTTTTCATATTAGTGGAGCTGGAAATATTTTTTCAATCTATATATATAAAAGCGAAATGGCACTCACTCACTGACTGACTGACTGACTGACTCACTCACTCACTCACTCGCAGAACTAAGAATCTACCGGACCAAAAACGTTTAAATTTGGTAGGTATGTTCAGTTGGCCCTTTAGAGGAACACTAAGAGCGGATTTGGAAAAATTTCCAAAGATACGCCCAAAATCCGCGTTTTTTTAGAGTTTTCTCAGCTTTATCGAGAACAAATGAACAGAATTTGTTCAAATTTAGTACAGAAGCCCAGCTAGGGTGTAATAATGTTGTGTTAGAAGGAAGTTGTAATAACGTCAAAGATACGCCCAAAATGAATGTTTTCTAGCGTTTTTTTACTTTTTCTCAGATTTATAGAGAACAAATGAACAGAAATTGTTCAAATTTAGTACAGAAGCTAAGCTAGGGTGTAATAATGTTGTGTTGGAAGGAATTTGAAATAACGCCAAAGATACGCCCAAACTCAGCGTTTTTTGCGCTTTCTCAGCTTTATCAAGAACAAATAAACAGAAAATGTTCAAATTTACTACAGAAGCTCAGCTGGGGTGTAATAATGTTGTGTTAGAAGGAATTTGGAATAACGCCAAAGATACGCCCAAAATTAGCGGTTTTTTGCGTTTTCTCAGTTCTTTCATCAAGTAATAGACAGAAAATGTTCAAATTTGGTACAGAGGTTTAGCTACGGTCTAAAAATTTTGTGATGCGGTGACTTTAATATTTCATCCAAGATACGCCCAAAATCAGCGTTTTTCTCAGCTTTTCTGCGTTTTCTCAGTACTTTGACTTTCTGATGGAAAGAACATGCTCAAATGAAAAATGCATGCGAACGAAGCGAGCCCGCTGATCTCATTTTTGAACGATCCAGTCGGGGTCCAGGCTAGACGGATATGGCGAGCGAAGCGAGCCTGACGGCTAGTGAATAATATTTTTCTTAAAATGTATGAATTTAGGGCTATTTTTTATTTATAAAATGGAATTAAAGTACTCTTTGAAATTAATAAAATAATAGATTAACAATACAAATTATAACAACTAGTTTAAAAAAACCTGACGATTGTGTGAACACTGAAGCTAGTTATAATTTGTACGGTATTCTTAATCTATTATTTTATTAATTTCAAAGGGTACTATAATTCTCAATATCAATAATCAATTTTATTGCTATTCTTTTTTTTACAAACAAGTGAAACAAAAACATTCTTATAATGTTATAACTAATTTAAAAACATATTCAACGAATGTTTTCTTTTATTTTAATATTGAAATAATGAGCTCTCCCAGAAAAGCTAATGCTTGAGCTCTGGAAGAAAGTTCAAAATATTAAAGGTAATTAGGATGGATGTCTAAGACAATTTGATTAGTACCAGAAGAAACAATATGCAATATAAACACTAGAATATAAATGTATGTACAATATAACAATGTAAGCACTAGAACAAAAAGTCAATTAATCTTCTGAAATCTCAAGTCCGAAGTAAACTTTCCTACATACCCACTCTCTTATTTCATAAATTAAACACTTAGTAATTCTATTTAGAATGAATTTTTCAGGTAGACAATTTATTATTCTATGGCAATAGAAGGTCAATTGGTGCTTGCAAGATGTAAGTCTAGTGAATAGGTTATTGTAGGTATTGAAAACATTTGGACGTATTAGATATGGTGTATTACGAGTAGTGAATTTGTCTTTGTTTTTATTAATGTACAGAATTGCGTTAGTTACGTATGTTTGTCTCAATGTTGGTAAATCAATTTCTTTAAATAGTAGTCTACTAGGGTACATTCTCGGTCTTCCCAGGGCTGCTCTGATAATATGTTTCTGTAGAACAAAAAGTTTATTGAAGTGAGTATCCTGAGCTGCCCCCCATGCCTCAATGCTATATTGAAATAAAGAGTGTGCATAAGCAAAATAAATGTTTCTAATAATACTTGGATGTTTAATTTTATTGATTTTGTAGAAAATATAAGTCAGATATTTTAATTTTGAGCAAAGGTGAAGTATATGTGCATTCCATTTCAAGTTTTGATCTATAATTATACCTAAGTATTTAATTTTTTCAACTTTTTCTATAACTTTGCAAGAGCAGTCCACAGAGACTTCATTATGGTTATGCATTTTTAGCTGTAATCTATTGGGAGGTTATTCTATACCTAAGGAATTCTATTTTATAGATAATACTTTCATTTATTGATTGGGAAGATATCTTCATTTGATGGTTTGCACCAACTAAAAGCCACCTATCACATTCATTGTACCACAAAAAATATACATTGCAAGAATAATAATTTGGAAACAATTTCAGTTTTGATCAAAATTCTAAATCCATATTTTAAACTTTCAAATACTGTCTGTTTTAAAGATTTTTCAAGCAACTTTTTTGATGCTTAGAAATATTATAGTAGGTTCAGTTTCTCTTCTTAATGTATAATGCATGTATGTGCAATTGTATTATGCACATTTTATTTTTATTTTTGCACATGTATGTATGTGTATGAGTAAATTGTTTATTTTCTTTTTGCCAAATGAGTTTGAATAACGTGTCTGAAGCCTGACCTCCCTACAGTAGAATGTTGGTGAAGTGGGACAGAAAGAGATGTGTTTGTGAACACATTCTCAAATTCTCAAGAACTAAATTTTAAAAATGATATTTTTTAATTTTCACCAGTATTAAGACTATGACAAGACAAGAACGGTGCTTCTCCTATTTATTTTATAAATGCGATCAGCTATAAGGCCCCTGCACCTTGTTTCATCAATATGTGACATCTAATGTTACTTCCTATTTTTTAGTCTCTTTGATTATAAAGATCTTTTTATAATTGGGAAATAAGCCAAAATAACCACTTTTTAGAAGACCCATTCAAATTTGAACTTGAAACTGAGATAACTATAAATTTCCATAGACATTGAAACTGAAAACAGGGGTTTCTCTACATGAAATTTAAAAATATTTTCAAAGAAAATGTTTAATTCTTGAATAGTTTGAAATTTGAAAATCTTCTACTTTTGCAAACCTTTTGCTATTTAAGAAGATAAATTTCTAAAAATTGAGAAATCACCAATATTTCTAGAGGTTAGGTTTATTTCACATATGCTAACTTATTCAACAATTCACCAAGAATTGAAACTGAAGCTATGAAGTTTTTACAAGTATGAAGAGCGTTTCAAAAATATTTTGATCTGATATTTTACATTGAAACTGGAAACAGGGGTTTCTCTACACTAAATTGAAGAATATCTTAAAAATAAAATTTTTAATTCTTGAGTAGTTTGAAATCTGTGAATCTTCTACTTTTGCAAACCTTTTGCTATTTAAGAAGATACATTTCTAAAAATTGATAAATCACTAATATATCTGGAGTTAAGGTTTTTTTTACAAATTAATATAAGCTAACTAATTCAACAATTCACCAAGAATTGAAACTGAAGCTATAAAGCTTTTACAAGAGTATGAAGAGCGTTTCAAAAATATTTCGATCTGATATTCGTGTCTCCAAAAACAGGGTTTCTCTTCATGCAATCGGAAAAACAAGTTCTAAATTCTGGTCTCCTCGACTCTTTCTCCTTTGCATATTTCTATTCATAGTTTCATGAACTGCATCCTGAACAGTTTTGACTATTTTGGGTTCTCCATTCTTTTGAGTAACTAATGTGCTATATTAAAAAAGTAAATTCGTACGGTATGGCTTTTGTTGGTGGGGAGTCCCTTGCGGGAAGGTCCCACCGCCTGAATATATAATTTAAGCCGTCAAATATTATCAATGTGCTGTAGGATCCTTTGATCTGTAAATCCCCTATCTTTGCAAATCAATACCTCTTAGCAATATCTAAGTTCTAAATAGGTCTTCTCGACTCCGCCTCCCTTGCATAAATATTTATTCAAAGTTTCTTGAACTACATCCTGAACAGTTCTTGACTACTTGGTTTTCTCCATTCTTTTGAGTAACTAATGTGTTGTATTAGGATCCTTTGATCTGTAAATCCCTTAACTTTGCAAATCTACGTCTTCATAGCAATAACTCCAGTCTACCAGTCATTCCAATAAACTTTCCACGATTATTTGAATTTGCCGCGCAGTTCCACAAACTGCGAGATGGAACTGTGGTGGGATTGATGATGGAGCCTCAGTCGCAGTGGTGGGGGATCGGTGCATTCAAGCTCTCCGTTGTCTCTTGTCTCTATGTGATACCTGTCAGTTGAATTCAAAGAGAAAACACGTTTTCGAACCCAACCCGCGTGACGTAGTTCACTCTACTGTTGCACAGCCAGAGAGCCAGACAACAGTCAGCAGTGTCGTCTCTACTAAACTCAGTCACAGTTTGTAAAACTGTGGGATTATTTTTCCACTTGTGAGGAGTTCTATTGTTCTGTGTTCCAGCGTCTGCATTACATAAACGGACTTGTTGGCCTTCTCACCGTAAGTACAAACTTATTACAAAAGTATTCCTTGTGCCACCCACTTGTTACACCTAGATTCATGCTGGAAGAACCAACTTTCCTGTAATATGTGAGACTGCGCAGAAGGTGCTGCTCAAATACCTTTGTTTATTCATTATGGGCTTGGCACTGAGCAGAATTCTTTCGTAGTCCATGAAGCGTAATATAGGCCTACAAGTCTGTATTAAATCTTTAGAATATTGGAGCTTTAGTGTGAAATTGATCTTGATCGCCAGTGTTGTGCTGCCAGTAGGTCGCTCAGCCCAGAAGAGCTATGAATTTGATGAAGGACTCCAAGTTTTAATGATCGGTACCGTAGTCATGGACGTTTTCTGCTCATTTCACAAGCCAAACTACTTTCAAAGTTGAATAAAAAATATCCTTTTCCGTTAGGGCTAGGTACTCTTAAAATAATAATGGCATCATGGCCAAAACATGTAAATAAACAATTAAAAAAAAGGGTACCTACTTGGATTTTTATTTTTTCTTTGTGAATAAAATAAATTTGAGGTTGCTTCCAAGCTTGAATTCATGAATGAAATATTATGTATTACAATATTACAAGGTTCAAGCTAAAGATGTTCCTGGTATTTGAATTCCAATTCATATTTCAGTCCCACTGATGCATTCAGGTCTAGTCCTGTTGATTTGCTCAAGAATAGAGAGTTGTAACACTTTTAACACCCCCAATCGAAAAGTGAGACCTTTCTATGGTGAAAAGAAAAATTTGTATGGTTTTGTTGGTGAGGAGTCCCTTACAGCAAGTTACCACCTATCCTGAATTTATCAATTGAGCCATGAATGGGCCTCATGACTGTTATACAACATCAGCCGGGACCGACAGTTCAATAGTTATTATATGATATTGATTCATTCATTATTTGAGATTGAAGAAGCAACGATGAGAGACTACCAGTATTGAAATTCATGATTTTCCACTTGACTAACTTCTCCAATCGAGACAATTTTCTTTTATATTTACTTTCAATACCGTATTGTGTAAAAAAAAGATTACCTATATTCCTACTCTATTATCAGTAGCCTATACTACAGACAAAGAATTACTCCAGCCATCCCCATCACGTATGAAGTTAGGTAGTGTAGCCAACTGTAAAAGTGAATAGAATATACCTAATCTTATAAAATAATATACTGTGTACGCCTACTGTACGTTTGTTTCCTGTAATATGCAATATCTAGTACAGTACCGTACACAATTATTCTTATTCAAGTTTATTATTAATTTAATATAATTTTTATATATAAAAAAACAGCTGATAGTTGCAGTGATAGTAGTTTTAATTTTTCTGCTCAAAATTTTTAAGTTTATTTCAATATTATTGAAACTTTCGGATTGTTTAGTGTTATTTCCGGCTCTTATCAACCCTTCGAAATTCAAAATTCATCAGTCATATCTCGAATACGTATTCTCCGAGTGTTAATCTTGGTGAAAACAGAAATTTTAAACTTAACCTCACTTTGGACTATTTATGTGCCAAAATCAAGGAATTGAAGAAGTTTTGGGCAATTGCCTGTTTCTCTTTCCAAATATCGTGTTTGTGACTGTTCTAATAAATAAATAAATAATTAAGTTTATACTTATTTAAGTTTTATTATTCTTATTTTTGCCACTTCAGTATTTCGAAGCCCAAATGGACTGATTGGATTTTTCAAGTTAATTTAGTAATCAGTTGGCTAAGTTGTTTTGATAGTCAACCTATTGAGTGGAATAGAAAGTCTCATTTCAATACCAGTACTGGTTCATCATAGATTTATCTGGAATGAAAATTCAAAAAAGTTTTCACATCGCACTCTATGAAAAATTCTCTACTTGCTGGGTTTTTATGAGATCTTCTTTATTTGATCAATCAGTTGATTAGTTTAACGAATTCGTAGGTGGTGAAGTGTTTCCGTTCATCTTGATATCATCCCGTGAGACCGGACTCTCCAAGAATCTCATAGTCGATAAGAAAATGAAAGCTTCAAAGCTTTACGGCCAGAATGCATGCTTGTAAACGGTTCTGGAATGTTGAAAGCCGAACCTGATGTTCCAAATTATTCTGAGTAGTCCACGTGGTCGGCGTAGGTTCACAACATGTTAAATGTCTGAGTTTTTGTCTTCATTACAAAAGAAGTGAACCAGGCATTGTGGCAAGCATAATATGCTACATATGAGGTTCTATTTCCATTCTCCCAGGAACCCTTTAGTCTGAATTGACAATGCATTGGTTTCATCTCTGTGGAAACACTCCACTAAACTTTCATTATTGGTTGAATGTCATTATACTGTCATTATTGCATTTATGTTTTCATTATTGGTTGAATGTCATTATACTGTCTTCATGTTCTAGCATAATTGCTGAGTGCCGGTTGCACAAACGCCGGTTGAATTTTAATCGTGATTAACTCCACGAGAACCAATCAGAGAAGCTGTCTTACAAAAAAGGTCTTTTGTGCAACCGGCTCTGAGAGTTTCAAGTAAATCTCATTATAGTAAAATATTTATTGAAAACACTTACAAACCGTTGCTTTATCGATTGTAAAGATCATATACTTATACCGATGATCATGCAATTATTAATCAATTAATTGGCCACTTGAATGAGGGAAAAGTGTGTTTTAACACTTGTAATATTGAGAGAATCAATCACACAAAGTGTCAATAATAATATCGGATAATATTAACATAAATTGACAATAAATTGTTATAAAATTTAGTACCGTAGTCAACATAATTATATTGTACACATCGATTAGATTACACCTTCATCTGTATCTACCTGTATTTATGGATTAGATAAATCAATAATATGGGTAGCTACCAATCTTTTTCTTTAGCTTCAATCATTCTATTGGTAGACAGCTTTCCATCGTTTTCTGTCAATAGCTGTAGGTACTTTCAGTTGAATGTAGATCTGGATCCCTTTGGTAACTTGCTGCTTTAGATATTATAGCCAATAATATGGGTATGGTAATTTGTATTATAAATAATGAACAGTACAATATTATTAATACTTATTGTTCATCGAATTAACATCACAAAGTATCCATCTACACTACCAACGAACATTTTATCGTGGTTCGATAACAATATAATGTGATATTGCTGAATACAGAACTTCATTACGACAAATTTCCAATCTTCATTCATTTATACAATAAGTACATTATCAAAATGATAGGAAGAGGAAAAATAAGGTAACCTTGTGCTATTCCTCTCCCAAATTTAGATAACACATAGTCCGAATTAGGTTAAGTCTTGTAGTTCTTCAATTCACAAAATGTTCAGTCCTCAGCAAGTATTTTCACAAAGTAGATTTTCAAATTTAGATGCTTCAAAACTAAACATAAAAGAAATATTTCACTTTATTATAACTGAAATAGGAAATATTCACATTGAAAATATAATTTTGAAGAATTACCGAAAAACAAACTTAATTCTGAGAACTAAGATCTAATGAGAACTTTTATTCAACACATTCATAAGAATTTTTATTTATTTATTTATTCATTTATTGTATAAAATACTATAATCATAATACAATTATGACATGGAGGAAAAACTAGGCTGAGCCTGTACTATTTCTCTCCAAAAATCTTGATAAATGTGCTTTGTAAGCCAATCGAGTTCATTTGTGGTTGTGCTATCCAGTGGTATGTCCTTTGATCTTTGATGTTTTTCAAAAGCCTCCACTTGAATGAGATGTGGTTAAGCTGTGGCCTGCAGTGAAAAGATTCTCGGTCACCTATCCAAACAAAATCCCAAGTGTCAAGTGTTACCATTGGAAGGGGAAGGTACAAGGCATCCTTTAAGTGGACAATCAAGGTTTTTATAGCTGAGGGTGATGCTCACAACCTCCAGGCTTGTGCGTGGGTAATGAAAATGATGATAGTTTCAAATCTTTCATGACTCCAACAAACGATAATAGTTTTCTTCTTCAAACGATGTACTAGTTTTGTTAAAGTTTCTCTCAATGAACTCAACTTGATATTCCGTAGAACTTCTCTATGCATATTGCTCTTCTTATTCATTAGGCAAACTTGGTAGTTTATTTCTTCTAAAAATAACCATTAACAAAAATAATCTTACGCTTTCAAATGAACGAATGAACCATTGTTGATGGTGTTTAACATCACATTAAAAGCGTTTATTTGTAGAGAAATCTAAATAATAGATAGGCTATGGGAAATGGTGCTTATATACTGTAGACCCGCATATTCTTAATCTCTAAAGATGACACAGTATCTGATAATAATTGACCAAACGTAGTGAGGTCTGTTTTAACTCTGATTTTCTTTTGTCTGTCTGTATGTATGTAACGCGATTACGGCCAAACTCGTTGATAGAATTCTATGAGATTTGGCAGGAATATTCTTTCTTCAACTGTGCTTCGATGTAAACACAAGGTTTTTTTGAAATTTTGCATTTTAAGGATAATATGAAAGGAAAAGGAATTTCCTCCATACTCCGATATCACTGTATATATCATCTTCTCTGAAGATAGAATTAATCAGAATTTAGAATTTTTCATCATAAATCAGCAGTCGCGTGGATTATTAATTGCATTCAATTAATATCTCAATGTAACTTAGTAAAAAATCAGCTGTCATGTGGACTATTAATTGCATGCAATGACGCATGCAATTGATTACTAAAATAACATAGACCTCTCAACAGAGTCTAAATAGTCAACATAGACTAAATAACATATTTCTCTCGACCTATCTCTGCGTTCAAGTCGGGCGGGCCAGTATGTCTTTGAAGGAAATTAGCTTTTGATGTTAGCATTTTTGATACATCAACCCCAACAGCCATTAGCCGTTTTCTCACCGATATCTTGCCGACAAGTCATACAGACAAGATTTACTCTGATGGACAGTATAAGAGGAGGCTGTGGTTTATAACTGCGCGAGGTTTACTGTTCACAGAACTACTAGTATATTATGTATCATCATCATCTGATGTGATTTAATATGTATTTAATATATATCATCTGATGATGATGATTATAATATTATAATACCGTATTTAATTTTTCATTAGCTGATATCCACAACGTTGTTGATTACTAGTAGTTCTGTGAACAGTAGACCTCACGCAGTATTCTCATCCACAAGTACCTGATTGAAACTATAGACCTTATGGAAATACAGCAATAGACTGGCTTCTTCACACATCTGTGTAATCACTTGTCAGCTGATTTATGATGAATAATTCTATAGTCTGATTTTTACTCTAATATTGGCGTATGAAGGAGGCTCCTTTTTCCTTTTATATTATCCTTGAAATGCAAAATTTTCAAAAACCTTGTATATACGTCGACGCGCAATTAAAAAAGGAACATTCCTGTCAAATTTCATGAAAATCTATTACCGCGTTTCGCCGTAAATGCGCAACATATAAACATTTAAACATTAAAAGAAATGCCAAACCGTCGACTTGAATCTTAGACCTCACTTCGCTCGGTCAATAAACATTTAAACATTAAGAGAAATGCCAAACCGTCGACTTGAATCTTAGACCTCACTTCGCTCGGTCAATGATAAAAATCAACATAGGCGTAAGCTCTATTGAGTCAATCCTTCGCTCTCTTTTCTAGGAGAGCGAGAGGTGTAAATCTGGGACTCACAATGGTTTATAAAAAAGATTCAGAAGAGGGTAGGAAATTTTATTTGATTGGATATTCAATTACCTATTACAGATAATAAAACGTTTGTTCATATCAAAAAACTAGAATTTGTATGAATGGATTTGAGTGTTTTACTTTCGTTTATTTTATTGTTCTGACCGTTGATCATTGTTTCCTTTTTATGAGTTTCTTGTTTCGAATATGATTACTATACTCAAATCGAAATATTAATACAATATGAATTACAGAAGATCCAAATACTGTGGAATACCGTTCCTTCTTCCCTGTCAGATTTACAAATTTGAATATCATTTTGATTTAAATAGATGATTGACATATTTGTTGATGAGAGTTTCTCAGCTTCTCGCATCTTATATTGTGGGCCTTTTCCATCAGGATGACCATCAGACCTCTGAGACCTCTGTTTGCAATAACATTAGGAAGGATTAGGAATACAATGCTCAATCGTAAAGCGAGGTTAGACTTTGTATTCTGGAGCGTTTCAAATACAGCAGCCGCCTATAGGCCTATTATGTGACTCATACCAGTAGGCCTAACATTATCAACGGCGCCATACAAATCATAGATTATATTTTGAGCGAACGTTTTCCAAGGTCGCCTCTTCACAATATCCATCAAAGATGCAAGTTTGCTGTAGCTCCACGATAATTGGGTCAAATAAACTAATCTTGCAAATCAGCAAACAGAAAGTGGATCTTGTGAAAGTTGGTTGGTAAAAATTTACTAATTTGCATTTTTTAGGAAATTGCAAAACTCTACTGCCATGAGCAATAATTTAGTAAAACGTTTCTCAACAAAAAGCATTCAACACGATAGCGATCGTTTCATCAGTAATGAATAATCATCTTGATTCTGTGGATTATTGTTATCTATAACAATATCAGTGGGACACAGGGTTCGAGCACAAAGGAAATCGACTAAACGTCAAACTACCCAGGGTTTACACCAAAGTTATTAACAAAATGTTAATAACTAGCCGTCAGGCTCGCTTCGCTCGCCATATCCGTCTAGCCAGGGGCTCCGCCCCCTGGACCTCCGACTGGATCGTCCGAGAATGAGATCAGCAGGCTCGCTTCGCTCGCCTGCATTTTTCATTTGGGCATTTTTATCATATGTTAGGACAATCCAGTCGGGTGTCCAGACTAAACGGCTGGCTAAACGGATATGGCGAGCGAAGCGAGCCTGACTGCTAGTAATATAAAATTCCCAGGATGAAGTAGCAGTGCCCAATCAATTTTTCCGCGATAAATGCATTCAAATCTTCAACTGGTGCCAACCTAACAAAGTCAACTCAACTTAATGCCAACCTGACAAAATATTAATTTAGTTGCCAGTTAACAACTGTTTCGAAGAGGTACTCTATCTAGATTATAGTTCTATAGTAACATATGATATGGAAATTTCAATTATAATTAAGAGATTGGGAGAAGAAGAATATACATGCTAAAAGACGAACTTTAAACCCTTAAAAACAACCTTAGAGTTAAAATATTGCCAAAAGATTTCTTAGAATTGATAATAGGCTACAATTTAAAATAAATAATATGCGTATTCAATAATAATTAATAAGTTACTATGTGTAAATCAATAATATGTTCATAGTTTTTTTATAGTATTATGCTCTAAATGTAGCCTATAATAATTATTATGTTCGATAGTGTTCAGAACTATTATTCAAGTTGAAAATCACTGAATATTTCGTTATCGTTAATTCATGAAGTTTTAAAAAATATATTTTTTTAAGTTACATCCCTTGTGTTCTCTCACAAACTGCTTCCTTCATCATCTTTCTGTTTATCTTGATCTGAATATACATTATGTTCCCTCCTAGTCTATGAATTTTAGTTTCCAAGATTATTTATTACATTCCTTAATCATAACATCAAATTAATGATTAGGAGAGAATCAACAGGATAAACCCAAAACTGTTCCTCTCCCCAATTTTGATAAAAATAGTCCAAATGATGAGGTTATGAAAACACTTTTATAAAGCTCACAAAAATTTACAGTCCAAATATACATTATACTAAAAATTTTGTATCTCGGTTGATCAGAAAGATGAAACAAATTATTATTACACTTGAAAATGCATTAATAAATTGAAAAATGTTAAAAAAACTTGATAAATCTGAAGCCAGAAAAATCACAAAAACATTCATTACATTATTGTAGACTATATACTCTTGACTTTTCCTCTAATCATTACTTGTATTGATAATTTTAATTTTTGTGAAATTCACTCCAAATGACTTTTTAATTCAACTACTTTTAAATTTTTGGAGAGAAATAGCACAGGCTCAGCCTAGTTTTTCCTCCAATATCATAATTAATTGTATTATGATTATAGTGTTTTATACAATAAATGAATGAATGCATGAATTAGGCCTAACATCAGCGCATTGATTTCCTTCAACAATGCTGACAGTTCGAACTTATATTTTCAAAGTGAATATAAATAGTTATTTGTGCAACTAGTGCGCAAAGTGAGAGTTTGCTGCACCGAAAGAAACGTTTTCGCCACACTTGGATGTAATGAGCTGGTTTACGTGCGTTATATGGAGGCCGAAAGTAATTGTTTTCCGACCAGGCCGGTAAAACTTTACGGCCCTAGGCTGTAAAATGACCTTGAATAACAGCTTGATTGTCGATCTCACAAAAATCATAGAGAGATAATCTCATAACGACTGAATAATCTAAGTTATATAATTATGTATTGTGAATCGCGGTATTATGTCTATAATATATTTTATAAATTACTGTTTCATAATTTATATTTATTATTCTTTTTTGATATCAAACAATAGAATACGATGATATTTCCATAGCCTCAACAATATAATGTTTGCTGCATGTCCATTGTCAGAAAGGTACGTGTATCGCAAGTATTTAAAAGTGAAGAATCGAATTTGAAATCAAAAGTGCAATAATTGTATCAATATTTAAAAGTGAGGTAGAGTAATAATTGTTTTTTTATTATCGAATTCCACTCTTAATGCAATACAATCAACAATAATAATAAGAAAATAAGCAAAGATCTGAAGTTCAAGGTAAGCCTACTGGTGAAACTCAGCCTTGACTGAAAAATTCCTAGTAATTTTTCCATAATTCATTATTAAAACTCTTAGATATTTTTTCTTCAATATTCAACCATATAGAGAAAACATTAGGCCCACTCAAGATTGAATCTTCGAATGTTTTCTCTATGATTTAACTATTTTCAGAGCAATATTTTGTTGTGAAAATGCCGGCAAACGGCTTCAAATCTATACACTATATTATAGTAGCCTACATACGTTACTGACTTAATTCAGAGTGAAAATTTTATTGTGAGACAGATAATAATATTAATTTTTATAATATAAGTCATGAGCCAAAGTCTGTTGTAGGCCTACGCTTTTTAGGAGTGGAGTAAACTTTTTTAGAAGTCTAGTATTACGTGTATATGCTAAGTGTTATCAGTCAGGCCCACATGTTCAACGATACTCAATGGCCGAGGGTGTAAAGGCGTAACACATCAGAACTCAAAGCTGAATAACAAGCATGATCTAGGTTCGAATCTCGGTCAATGACAATTTTTTTTGTCGATGAATTTCGACTTTTATTAGCTATTTTTTTATATTAGTTACCGTAATTTAAATTTCAATCAATTTTTTAGATATATTTTGGGACAAAACTGAAATATGCAATTATATTAATTTTTTCATCAGATTATTTCAAAATAGTAATGAAAATTCTATTTATCCATCTATCCATGAGATATTGCACCGGGCGCAAAGCGCGAGCTATAAAAATTCAAACAATTATTCGAAATATCAATAGTATAAAAATATGGTCACTATTGTAAATTATTAATTAGTAATATTGAAATTAATCGACAGTAAAAGTTGTCATAACCAAGATTCAAACTATCAAAATAGGCTGTTTGAATTTTATTTATTTTCATTTCTTTTATATTGGGAAGTTTTTTTTGGTGTGGCGAAAAATAGCGTTCGCAACACGGGCAAAAATGTTTTTCCGGCTCTCGAACGCTTCAAGTTCTCGACTTTGTCTCGAACTTGAAAACCGCGATCTCGAGCCGGAAAACGTACATTTTCGACCCTAGGTGCGAAATATACTATTACGCCCGAGCCGTAGGCGAGGGCGGAATGGTTTCTTGAGTGCAGCAGAGGAACTTTGCGCACGTATTTCACATTAAGTTTTCCTACAGTTACCATTGAATATGAAAAGTGGGTAATATGGGTAAAATTGCCTGAAAGCATCAAATGTTTTTCTGTGTAATTTATTATTGATAAAAACCTTAATCCTAAAATCCTTAAGTCCTCGTTGTCCTTGGTTATAATATATAATGAATAATATTAGCGCGTTGTGCTTCGTTGCACGTCTGCTCACTATAGCAGCCCAGTCACTGTTACCAACTTCATTTTGATTTTGCTGCACTGTTGCTCCATATAACCTACTAAGTATTTTGCGTTGCCATGTTGCAAATCTGGAGTGCAGAAAAATTTTTCCCGCACTAGAGCGGAAAAGTGATTCTTTGCGTTCTGTAATCAGTGCAGCAATGGCCACTTTTCAACGTAACTGTAGGAAAACTGTATTTACTTCATATTTTCCCAATCGACTGAAATACTAACTGCAAGTAATTTATTCAAACGAACTGAATCTGGACTAGAACTGAATAACAGACTGAACTCGAAAAGAGTGAAACATTAATCAGATATCAATTTACAAAGACAGTTAGATATGACGACCATCATTAAAAAACTGCATTAAATCTCATCAAACTGATTAGCAATAGGTGGAACAAAAGTTTTGCATTTAAGGTCAAACTCTTTTCTATCTTAGAAAAATCAGACTATTTCTCAATTGAATTGAATACCAATAGAGCTCTGACACGTAGTCGTTGGCTAGTGTTGAATCCACTTGAGAAATTCTGTGCAAAACAAACCTCTTGAATTACTGACAGCCAATTATCACATGCATGTTTCTCGTGAAATATCAACTCAGAATTTCATGAGTGTATCGATTTGATCAGATTTAAAATAGTTTCTCAATCTTGATCTCTATTTATAATAGAATTATCGATTCTGAAAGCAATAGACATTAATTTTTCAAACTACTATACTATATAATATAAAGCTAGACAGACAACCATCTCAGCGTCCATTATATTATTATTATTATTATTATTATTATTATTACTTTGCTATCTTATCTCCAAAACAAACCTTGGGTTCCAAAAAAGGTCGGAGGTGTTCAAAATGTCTGGCGACTTTTTCCTCATATTTATGAGAAAGGGATGGTTTTGGCTAAATTTTGCTGAATGTGGGGGAAGGGTGAATCATTAGGCTTGAGGAGGCATTTAACCACTGATTACTGTCACTATTCAACCTAGAATTTAGCCTCTATACTTAGTCCAAATAGGCATGAGCTCTGAATGATTAGGCCGACCCTCCTACTACTCACACACACAAGCGCAGTCTCCTTTTGTGTGTGTGAGTAATGGGACAGTCTGTTTACCTGTATACTACGTAGTATACATAGTATATCAATGGCGCAGGTAGGCCGGGCGTGTGCGCGTGGGGGAGCGAGGGTCGGCTTAATCTTTCAGCGCTCATGGCAGTCTGGACAGAGTATAATTGAACAATTACAATAACGCTGGAGACACACATGAGGTCTGCTATCTCTTCATAGTGAATGATTTAATAGAATCAACAGTAATTTGCAATTGAATAATCACATTTTCTCGAATTTAAAGCTTATTCTCAATTTTAGGTGAAAATGTTACTGAATATCAATTGTAGAGATTTTCATGCTCAATCTACTCCACTTGATTTTTTTTTTGTTTCAATTGTATCTGAAGCCTGATAATTGGGAATCTATCTGCATTGATGGGGCGGAGCTCCTGAAATTTTTACAGATATGGGACTTGTGGCAGTTGATAGAGCTTATCGATGACTATTTTAGGTATGAATTTGATCAAAATCGTTGGAGCCGTTTCCGAGAAAATCACGAAAAACCCTGTTTTTGACAACATTTTCGCCATTTTAGCCGCCATCTTGAATTGCATTTGATCGAAATTGTTCGTGTCGGATCCTTATAGTGAAAGGACCTTAAGTTCCAAATTTCAAGTCATTCCGTTAATTGGGAGATGAGATATCGTGTACACAGACGCACATACACTCATACACACACACACACACACACACACACACACACACACACCACACACACACACACACACACACACACATACAGACCAATACCCAAAAACCAGTTTTTTGGACTCAGGGGACCTTGAGACGTATAGAAATTTAGAAATTGGGGTACCTTAATTTTTTTCGGAAAGCAATACTTTCCTTACCTATAGTAATAGAGCAAGGAAAGTAAAAATCAGACTATAAAATCATTCATCATAAATCAGCTAACAAGTGATTACACAGATGTGTGGAGAAGGAGAAGCTAGTCTATTGCTGTATTTTCATAAGGTCTATAGTTTCAATCAGGTGGATGAGAATAACAGGTGGATTTCAATATTGTGGATGAGAATACTGCGTGAGGTCTACTGTTCACAGAACTACTAGTTTATAGGGAATGCTTAGCCTACAGTTTAAAGTGAATCTTTCTTTGGTGAAAATAGCAATGATTTCCATGAAGACGGAAGTTTTAAGTGCAGTACATATTTGATAAGACGAAAGATGGGATTTGTTAATTTATAAGGGATCAATATTTCTGTTTTGATAGTAATTAATATTCCAAGAATGTTCTAAAACTTCCTAATCTACCAACGAAAAAATCATTAAGAATGTCCCAGAACCTACCAATCAATGTTGAGACGTTTATACCTAGTTTTATATTTGTATTTATTAATTATAAATACTGACAATATTGCGTTGTAAAATCTAAATACCGGTACTTCACTATTAATCTCATCATAATATTAACCAGCGTATTTTTTAACGCTTTTTTTGGTATGCCAAATTTTTCTCAACACTATGAACCGTGAACCACATCATGTAGGTTACAAAGTTAAACTATGTATACGGTACCTAGGCTTTAGAATTTGTAAATACACACTTGTCAAATCATTCTAATATTAGTAGTGTATTTTCGCTTGTGAAATTGGTTCCCAACTTATTAATACCTTTTGAGACTTACGTTAACTTCATTTAAAATACCATTTATAAACTGATTAAACTCTTTTTCTCTGTTTGATGATCATGATAATGCATAATCGAATATTCAATAATCAATTAGGATAATAGAAGTGAGTTAAAAGGTATTGAAAACAGTTAACAGTTGCACCTGTTGTAGCAACACTTGCGTTTTGTTGGAGATTGTTGACCTCATACATTCGTCAATTCAGCTTATTTGCGGAAATAGGAAATTTTTTCCTATTTTTATGATATTGGTTGGGTTCTCTTTGATAGAATGTTATTGAGTAGAAACTTCTGCTTTTTTTTAACAGAAATCGTAATATTATTTAGTTTGGTCCTGTTCTAAAAGCTTTGTTCAACTCAATACAAATTCGAATCTTGACTTCCGACTGATTTTCTAGAACTAAGTTTACTTTGGTTCATGTTTTAATCAATTTTCATCTACAAAGCTGCTTACTCCAACATTAAGTAGATTAACATATAGGAAGGATATGCCTAGATTGATCAACATAGAATATTCCTCTTCTTGAATCTTCTTCTTCTTCTTCTTCTCTTCTTCTTCTTCTTCTGAATTTCTCCTTTCTTGGACGAGGCGGAATAAAGTACCCTCCTGTACGTAGACTGTTTAATATTTTACGCTTAATTGATGTGTTAGGCTAGTTTCACACTCATTCGGTTCGTTTCGTTTTCGCCAAATTCCGATAAGTGTTAAACGGTAATTCGGTTTGAATTCGGTACCGAATAGAAACCGCATAGAACCGAACGCCCACTTGACACTAATAAATTCCATCAGGTTTCAATTCGTTGCTAGCGAGAGGCTACTTTCACACACTTCCGTTCGGTTCGGTTCGATACGTTTTCGGCAAATTCCGATAAGTGTGAAACGATGATTCGGTTTGAATTCGGTACCGAATTGCAACCGTATAGCACCGAACGCCCCCTCGACACGAATAAGTTCCATTATATTCGAATTCGTTGCTAGGGAAACAGGAAAAAACAAAGTCTTTTACACACGCTTGCCTTTTTTGTTTATATTTTAACCTGATATCGTGATTATCTGTTTCAAAAATTTCCAAGTCAAAATCATATGGTCAATTCATTTCTGTTAGTTCACAGAAACATTTTTTCTCAATGAATAGTTTGCTAAAAAAATATGAAAGATATAAATTAAAACTTAGGGAGAATTTTTATTTATTTTTTTTCCACGAATATTACATGATTTCATCAATGGAGAGAAGAGATGAAGTTTTTTATACCATGTGTCAAAACAAGGAACAAATTTTCAATTTAAAAAATAATTTCTCTGAACTTCCAAAATTAACATAATCAAAAAGAAACTATTCAAATAATTCACAATTTTTAATTAACTTTAAAATTTTGTTGTTCAAGAAATAACATCTTACAATTTAACACCAACTGTTATATTTAAATATACCAGCATGAACTGTGAAAATCCAAACACAGCTGTGTTTGAGAAGAAAATACCTAAGTAGAACTGTACGAATTAAAACCTGACATGTATGAAAGCCTCATTCGTTTTTGGTAACGAGCCGAACCGAACCGAAAACGTACCGAACCGAATGAAACCGAAAGCGTGCGAAGCTAGCCTTACAAATCGTTAATGATGTCAGAAAAGCTGTGAGGCTGCTACCTGTAAAAGCTCTTGAAGAGATCTAAACCAGCTTCTTGCTGGCCTGCAGGTGCTCCAACCTCTTTCAGATTTCTTCTAAATGAATGAGGCTGACCACTCTTCCAATCATAAACGATCACCTGCTTGGCAAATAGCCTCATTACCGGTATTTTATGTAACAGAAGCAGTAGGCGCGCTTATTACTTGCTACAGGAGCCTCTCAGTACACTTCATGATAATATACGTCTACTCCTCTTATTTTGAAGAAAAAAATGTTAAGCTCCACATTAACTAGTAGTTCTGTGAACAGTAGACCTCGCGCAGTTATAAACAGCAGCCTCCTCTTATACTGTCCATCAGAGTAAATCCTGTCTGTATGTCGTGTCGGCGAGATATCGGTGTGGAAACGGCTAATGGCTGTTCGGCTTGGTGTATCAAAAATGCTAACAACAGAAGCTAATCTCCTTCAAGACATACTGGCAACAGGACAGCCCGAGTTCAAAGCAGAGAAAGTTCGAGAAAATACTATGTTATTAATAGTTATTAATTGCATGCGTTATTGCACGCAATCAATAGTTCATTTAATAGTGCATAAAAATTGCATTAAATGAGGCATGCAATTAATAGTCTACCCAGCTGCTGATTTTTTACCAAGTTACATTGAGATATTAGGGGTATTCACAATGTTGTTTTAGCCAGCTAAAGTGCTATTTGCTAACTCTGGATTGTGAACGCCCCATCTAAAACCATCTGCTATTAGGTAACTGCAGTAGCGATCCAAGCGGATAATTTGTGTAACTTAAAGTTAGTTTTAAAAAGTAAGATTATAAACATATGACTGCCGTTTCAACAGAGATAGCTAGAGTTAGCGGACTCAAACCTGCGCTATCTGCTATCTCGTCTGTTATTTTTTTTTCTAACGTAGCATTATAACATTGAGTTAACACAGACTTAGCAAATAGCTGGAGTTAGCGAATAGCTCGACTTAGCCAGCTAACTCCAACATTGTGAATACCCCTAATGAATTGCATGCGTCATGGCATGCAATTTATAATCCACTCGACAGCTGATTTATGATTCTGAATAATTCTATAGACTGATTTTTACTCTAATATTGGCGTATGAAGGAGGCTCCTTTTTTCCTTCTATATTATCCTTGAAATGCAAAATTTCCAAAAACCTTGTATATACGTCGACGCGCAATTTAAAAAGGAACATACCTGTCAAATTTCATGGAAATCTATTACCGCGTTTCGCCGTAAATGCGCAACATATAAACATTTAAATATAAGAGAAATGCTAAACCGTCGACTTGAATCTTAGACCTAACTTCGCTCGGTCAATTACAAATAGTGCAGTTCGCCAACATAGTGAATTCCAATACCCTGTACAGTCTACTCCAATAATGGATAAAAAAGTCTTAAATCACGTATGATAATTAATCATCAGGAAAAATAAACTCTTATTATTATTGTAATCAGTAGTGGTTTTCTATTTATTCCTTGCTATGAATTTCAATAACAAGAAACCAACAAGAGAAGTACCACTTCAACAACAAGAAATCAACTTTCGTGCTAACTTATACTAGTAGTTCTGTGAACAGTAGACCTCACGCAGTTTTCTCATCCACAAGTATCTAATGTCACCTGTTCTAGTTGATTCAGTTGAATCACAATTCACAGTTGAATCATAATTTACTCTTAAAAACTGTTATTTGTTTTCCCCAAGATCAAAAACTCACTTATGTTAATAAACTCATTTCACGTTTGAATTTGTATCCCATTTGATAATTTAACCAGTTCCGTGATAATCTTTTCATCTGATAAAAATATTTCTCAACTATTTTAAAATTATTTTTTTCAATCAAGAATATTATAATTTCTTCAGCATTAGGTAGTTCATTTAATCATTTTTTATTTTATTTTCAATCACCTATTAAATTTGTTTTTCAAATGTGAGAATATTGATACTGATGGGCACGCATCATTAAAAATATTGAAACCCTACCTTACAGAAATAGACACGGCCAGACATCTGTGTAATGCATGCAATGAATAATCCACTTGTCAGCTGATTGATTATGAATAATTCTATAGTCTGATTAATCCTATCTTCAAAGTAGACGATATATATATAGTGATATCAGAGTATGGAGGAATTCCTTTTCTTTTCATATCATCCTTAAAATGCAAAATTTCGAAAAACCTTGCGTTTACATGGACGTGCAGTTGAAAAAGGAATGAATATTCCTGACAAATCTCATCGAATTCTATCAAAGCGTTTGGCCGTAATCGCGTTACATACAGACAGACAAAAGAAAATCCGAGTTAAAACATAGACCTCACTACGTTCGGTCAATTATTGTAATCAGTAGTGGTTTTCTATTCATTCCTTGCTATCAACTTCAATAACAAGAAACCAACAAGAGAAGTATCACTCCAACAACAAGAAATCAACTTTTGTGCTAACTTATGTAATTGACCAAAAGAAATCTAATGCCGTGATGAAATTCTATTTTTAGAAGAATTCAAATTCTACAATATAATCCTATTTTAAAAGAATTTGATCGATTACTCTTATTTTTGTGGAATGGACCTTTGTAAGCCTTGTATATGAGTCAATGACAGGAAAGGTAATGAAGATCTTTAGATATTTTTAAACAGAAATCCAGTTCTAGGTTGTAACTCAAACTCAAATATTCATTTGAGATTTATTTCTTATTCAATATTTCAGTATTGAATTTTTACGAGGCTGCTAATATCCTTCACGTACATTATTAATGCTGATGCCTTTTATTTGAATACAAGCTTGTATTAGGAAATCTTTCCCTATACAAAGTAGGCCTACGCTAATTATGCCAAAGACACTTTATCCTCGTTTAGCAACTAGTCAACAAGAGATAATATTTAATTCCTAGAAGGTCATAAATTGTTGTAGCTACCTCATTTTGTTTACCTGTTTAGCCAGACGTTTGCTAAACAAGCATCATAAATAACATTATTTAATATAGCTTGCAATTTTGAATTGAGTCCGAGTGCACAAGAAAAGTCTTGGGCTCATTTAAGCCGGAGTTACATCAAAGTTATCAACAAAATGTTAATAACTCAATCCTTATAGATTCTATTAGATTGAACATGACTTATCATACACATGATGAACATATGTCATGTTCCGTTCAATTTAAATATCGGGGCACCGAGCTTCGCTTGTTATTTATTTATTGACTTTTGATAAACCGAACACAATTCTTTAAAATGATTGGGAAGTACTAATAGGCACAGCCCAAAACTGTTTCTTTCCCGAATTTTGATTTATACACTATAAATAGTCCAGAAAGTAGGTTATGTTCCATACACTTGAATTCAGGTTCAATTTTTTGTTCAAACATTTGAAAACAAAAAAAATATAATTTAGATTATATTCAAACCAAATTGAATAACAAAATAACACTCACTAATCACTTGAAATTGTCAAATAATGATCAACTTTGAAAATTATGATAATATATACTCTAGTTTAGGAGGATTATCATGTCATGTCAACAAATTAGATTATGTTGATCAAATCGATTAAATTGTCTAGCTAGATAAAATTTCTCGCTGATTGATTATGATTACACAGCTAGAAATAATTCTGTCTCTCTCCCACACAGTCACACGCATCTTCTGTTATCGAGAGACGACGAAATTATCATCTGTTTTCCAAGGATGAATTATCCTTGTAATGTCGTTCAGCGAGTTTTCCAAAGAATGATACCTAGTGCAGTTGAATCTTTATATCATAAACCTACTATGTTCCAAATTTCGTAAAAATCGTTAGAGCCGTTTTCGAGATCCGTAAAACATAAATAACCAGATATAAAAATAACCAGATATATAAATATAGAAATTGCTCGCTTAATATAATAGGATAGAATCTATAAGGACGGAAAAATAAACATTTTGTCAATAACTTTAGTGTAAACGCAGCATTAGGTGTCATCCTCATAAAAACGAAGCTCTTTATTCTAGAAGCTACTTAGTTGTTCTGGATAGACGTGTGTTGTAGGTTTTTGAACTTGGTTGACTGTAGAGTCATTTGGTGGATTTCTAGTATTCAGGCTTCGAGTGCGTATTGAACAAATTATCGTGCGTGGCTCAACATGTGTAGAATAGAAGACATAACGGACTGGCTCAGTCATTTGTTTTCTTTGTCTGCCAGATACTTCCGTTTCAGGACACTGGATTTCTGTATGTCCAGGTGCTCAATCCACACCCATCCGGCGCGATCATTCAATAATAATTTACAATCATTAACAATTTGATCTTCAAGTTACAAGCTCTCATAATAAAACTGTAGCAAGACTAACTTTACACGGCAATGTCCTTACAACCTCTCATATAAGCCAGTTAACTCAAGATGTCCATGTACAGTGTATGTGAGCCTTTTTTCTTTACCACAGGTCTTCTACAGTGGTCAGGGCTATATTTATCCTATTCTATTAAACGAGCGATCTCTGTTTATATGTTTCTATTTCACTGGATCTCGAAAACGGCTCTAACGATTCTCACGAAATTCAGAACATAGTAGGTTTATAATAGAAGAATTCGATTGTACACTAGGTCTCATCCCTGGGAAAACTCGCTGAAGGACATAAAAAGGATAATTATTATTCATCATTGGAAAAACAGCTGATAATAATATTATTTCGTCGTCTGTTGATGATGGAAGTGAGTGAGCGAGTTCATGTGTGTGGGACTGTGTCAAAATTATGACTCAGCTGTTGAACTTTTGTAATCATTCAATCAGGTACTTAGTGCCGGCTGTAAAAAAGCTGGGCTATTTTCAATCCTGATTAATTCCAGTAGATCCATCTTTTAGAAATGGTCTTCTCTGATTTGGTTCACGTGGAGTTAATCAGGATTAAAATTTAACGGGCTTTTGTGCAACTGGGCTTTGTGGGGGAAAGTTTTTGCATTTCTCTGGGAATTAATCTCAATTTACTGTGATCAGATAGAACATTTCTGTATGAACTATGAATGTTATTATAATTTCTTCTTTCGTAATAAATTTGTAATGCTTTTGTACTCCATAGTGAAGCTCGGTCCCCGATATTTATATCTAACAATACAACACTACATTTCAAAATACTACATTCACTTAGTATGTGGACTTGGTATATGTGTTTACTACATACTAAGTACTACATTTTTCGGCCATCAAAGTCTTCGTGATTTTTCTCCAAAAACAAATTTTTTCAAACATAGAATTCTCAAAAATATTCATAAAACTTCCCGGTGGTTCGGAGTCCACCTAAAACTGTAGCTACTCATCTCCCAGTATCATCCGTATCATAACCCTCCCACAAACCTAGAGCTAATGTGAGCATCATCCTCAGCAAATAAAGTATAATAGTCTTCAGCAATAAAGTATAAAATATCGGGGACCGAGCTTCACTATGGAGTACAAAAGCATAAACAATTTATTACGAAAGAAGAAATTATAATAAAATCATACAGAAATCACAGTAAATTGAGATTAAATCCAGAGGAATGCAAAAAAATCTCTCTCAAAAGCATGTTAAATTTTAATCCTGATTAATTTCACGTGAACCAAATCAGAGAAGACCATTTCAAAAAGATGGATCTTGTGGAATTAATCAGGATTGAAAATAACCCGGCTTTTTTGCAACCGGCATCAAGTACCTGATTGAATGACTACAAAAGTTCAACAGCTGAGTCATAATTTTGTTTCAGTCCCACACACATGCACTCGATCACTCACTCACTTCCATCATCAACAGACGACGAAATTAACTGCTGTTTTTCCATGGATGAATAAATCCTTTTAATGTCCTTCAGCGAGTTTTCCCAGAGATGAGACCTAGTGTAATAGAATTTTTATATTATAAACCTACATGTTCTGAATTTCGTGAGAATCGTTAGAGCCGTTTTCGAGATCCGGTGAAATACAAACATATAAACAGAAATTGCTCGTTCAATAGTATAGGATAATTTCTGATGACGATGATGTTAAATTATCACTGTAATCTAAGTTCAATCCACATTTAATCAGTCGTTAATAACAAATTGTGGCACATTAGCAACGTACAAGTCACATTATTCCCTTATCAATTATGCTCTCACACTACCTATCTTGAAACGCTACGTAGTCAATTAAACTGTTTAACGCCGTTCAATTAAACTGTTAATTTAAACGTTCAATTAAACTGTTAATTTAAACGTTCAATTAAACCGTTAATTTAAATGTTCAATTAAACTGTTAATTTAAACGGTCAATTAAACTGCTAATTTAAACGTTCAATTAAACTGTTTAACGCCGTTCAATTAAACTGTTTAACGCCGTTGAATTAAACTGTTAATTTAAACGTTCAATTAAACGCCAGCGAGTCCTATAGTGAGGTCCTCGTTATAATGGAAGTATTTGATTAACATTGGTGTTGCTATCCTTTTCTATCATTCAACAATGCAGACAGCGCTATCCTTTTCTAGTTTTTCAAGGCTGCCAGATCGTTTTTCAACTATTTGTACATTTATAATTTATTAACAAAATATCCAATCTCAATCATATCAATTTATTAAATTAAAAATATATTTTTTGACTAATAAAATTATATAATCAATGAACAGTTAATACTACATCAGATAAACCGGTATCAGCTATCCTCTATAGAATTCACTGACGAGGCAGAGAATCGGCAACACTGTTCTCCTATCTTTCTTCTCTGCTTGAATTAAAAATATTCATTATTTTTCATTCAATAAGAATAATTACCACAATATCAACTTCTCAACTACAAAAAGAGTTTCTTCTCTGCCATTATAACGTGGTCCTCTCACTATGGTCATAGTTAGAGTCCTTCAATAAATGTGTTTACAAATTAATGATGTTATAATTATAATCAAATAATGTAATAAACAACCAATCTTATAATCTTGTGATAGATAATATTCTAATAGGGATTTAATGACAGTAGGTAAATGACAATAGGATTACACTTTCTCAGATAAAGCGCTACAATAGTATAGTGAAAGATAATAGAAATAAAGAAGCATATGCCATATTTTTTTATGATACTAAATATATCTTATTTTATATAATGGAGATTTATCTGTATATATAAAAGCGAAATGACACTCACTCACTCACTCACTCACTCGCAGAACTAAAAATCTACCGGACCAAAAACGTTCAAATTTGGTAGATATGTTCAATTGGCCCTTTAGAGGCACACTAAGAACGGATTTGGAAAAATTTCCAAAGATACGCCCAAAATTAGCGTTTTTCCAGCGTTTTTTGCTTTTTCTCTGATTTATCGAGAACAAATGAACAGAAATTGTTCAAATTTAGTACAGAAGCTAAGCTAGGGTGCAATAATGTTGTGTTAGAAGGAATTTGAAATAACGTCAAAGATACGCCCAAAATTAGCGTTTTTCCAGCGTTTTTTGCTTTTTCTCAGATTTATCGAGAACAAATGAACAGAAATTGTTCAAATTTAGTACAGAAGCTAAGCTAGGGTGTAATAATGTTGTGTTAGAAGGAATTTGAAGTAACGCAAAGATACGCCCAAAATTAGCAGTTTTTTGCGTTTTCTCAGTTCTTTCATCAAGTAATAGACAGAAAATGTTCAAATTTGGTACAGAGGTATAGCTAGGGTCTAAAAATTTTGTGATGAGGTGACTTTAATATTTCATCAAAGATACGCCCAAAATCAGCGTTTTTCTCAGCTTTTCTGCGTTTTCTCAGTACTTTGACTTCCTGATGGAATGAAGCATGCTCAAATGAGAAATGCAGGCGAGCGAAGCGAGCCCGCTGATCTCATTCTTGGACGATCCAGTCGTGGGTCCAGGGGGCGGAGCCCCCTGGCTAGACGGATATGGCGAAGCGAAACGAGCCTGACAGCTAGTGATATTATATAATATTTATGACCGAGCGAAGTGAGGTCTAAATGTGCGTACAGATTTACGCGCCGCGAACATGAGCAAATCACTTTTAATCAGCTGATGCCAAGCTTTTTATATCTGTATCTTACCGTTTCTGTAAAAATACAGATATAGTCAGCTGATTAAAAGTGAATTGCTCATGTTCGAGGCGCGTATATCTGTACGCACCTTAAGATTCAAGTCGACGATTTGGCATTTCTCTTAATGTTTGAATGTTTATATGTTGCGCATTTTCGGCGAAGCGCGGTAATAGATTTTCATGAAATTTGACAGGTTGTTCATTTTTTAATTGTGCGTCGACGTATATACAAGGTTTTTTGGAAATTTTGCATTTCAAGGATAATATAAAAGGAAAAAGGAACCTCCTGCATACGCCAATATTAGAGTGAAAATCAGACTATAGAATTATTCATCATAAATCAGCTGACAAGTGATTACACAGATGTGTGGAGAAGCCAGTCTATTGCTGTATTTCCATAAGGTCTATAGTTTCAATCAGGTACTTGTGGATGAGAATACTGCGCGAGGTCTACTGTTCACAGAACTACTAGTATCTTTGGTGTTAGGTTTGGAAGAATTACATTAGAAAAAAGTCCTTCAAACTATCCGTTGTTCATTTTGGCATTGTAGGCTCATTGAAATTTCCTTGCTCGTTGTTGAGCCGCCTTTGTATATTTGCGATGTGACTGCCTGGTCGGTCTCACAATATGGACTCAGGCCTACTATAGTGAGGTTTTGCTATCCTTGTCTATCATTCGACAAAGCCGGTGGTACTATCCTTTTCTAGGTCCACAACGATGCCAATTATGTTTTTGACAGTGTAGAAATATAATTATTCAATGCAGAGAATCGGCATCGCTATTCTCCTATCTTTATCTACTGCCATTATAACGTGGACCTCACTATAGCGTGTGCCAATGCTTTTCAATTTATTCAAACTACATTCCCGTACCTTCTTCTGCATTATCTTTTTCTTGCTATTCCATTCTTCCTGGCCGATCGCTGTTCGTGCTTTGAAACTGAATGCACATGTGTGATCTGATCGCATCTTCCTCCTCGCACTTCACCTTCTTCTTCTTCTTCTTCTTCTTCTTCTTCTTCTTCTTCTTCTTCTTCTTCTTCTTCTTCTTCTTCTTTTTCTTCTTCTTCTTCTTCTTCTCTTCTTCTTCTTTTTCTTCTTTTTCTTCTTTTTCTTCTTCTTCTTCTTCTTCTTCTTCTTCTTCTTCTTCTTCTTCTTCTTCTTCTTCTCTTCTTCTTCTTCTTCTTCTTCTCTTCTTCTTCTTCTTCTTCTTCTTCTCTTCTTCTTCTTCTTCTTCTCTCCAACCTGAATGGTTGACAATATTCGAATTACATGTACAGTAAAGCTGCGTTTACACACCTAAGTTATTAACATAATGTTAATAAGTTGATCCTTATAGATTCTATTAGATTGAACATAACTTATCATACGAACATGATGAACATATGTGTTTGAGGGTCAGTTGATTCTGAAAAAAAGAACAAAAAATCATATAACAAAACCAATTTTCTAAAATCATCTTTATTGGTTCTTCAACAACAATCTGACTTAGAACCAACTGCCGCTCAAACTCAGTTTTCATTTTTGGTTAATTTGGGCCCAAATGTTTTTTTACAAAAACTGCATTACAATATACCCAAAGGCCAATTGAGCTCTCACACGTATGACCCATTGTATTCACGAATCAGCTCATTCCGTAATTGTAAAACGTCACAATTCATTGTCAATCATGATTTCGTTATTCCTAATTTGCAAATGACCGTTACATGGAATTTCGTGCCAGTCCTTTTCACAGGCAGTGAATCATTCACGAACCCTGCACTATGCAGACACTATTGAAGTCGTTTTAGAGGTTACTAAGCAATTGAGTGAGTGAAGTTTATAGTATGCAAGCCCGTCTTGAGCTTCTTCTTCTTCTTCTTCTTCTTCTTCTTCTTCTTCTTCTTCTTCTTCTCCTTCACATCTTTCTCCTTCTCGAGCCTCTTTCCTCCTTTTTTTCCGCATCTTCTCTGCTCCTGTACCTCTTCTTCTTTACTTCTTCTTCTTCTTCTCATTCTTTTTCATCTTCTTCTCCTTCTCGAGCCTCTTTCCTCCTTTTGTTCCTCATCTTCTCTGCTCCTGTACCTCTTCTTCCTTACTTCTTCTTTTTTTTTCTTCTTCTTCTTCTTATTCTTCTCCACATCTTTCTCCTTCTCGAGCCTCTTTCCTCCTTTTGTTCCACATCTTCTCTGCTCCTGTACCTCTTCTTCCTTACTTCTTCTTCTTCTTTTTCTTCTTCTTCTTTTCTTATTCTTCTCCACATCTTTTTCCTTCTCGAGCCTCTTTCCTCCTTTTGCTCCACATCTTCTCTGCTCCTGTACCTCTTCTTCCTTACTTCGTCTTCTTCTTTTTCTTCTTCTTCTTCTTCTTCTTCTTCTTCTTCTTCTCCTTCTCCAGATCTTTCTCCTTCTCGAGCCTCTTTCCTTCTTTTGTTCGCATCTTCTCTCCTCCTATACCTCTTCTTCTATACTTCTTTTACCTTTCTTCTTCTTCTTCTTGCTCTTTTCTTCTTCATCTTCTGCTTTTATTTCTTTTCCATCTTCTTCTGCTGCTTACCTGGCATTCTATCAAAAGACAAATACCTAACTTCAGTGCTTGCAGATACAGTAGATTGATCTTAAACAATTCAAGGTGAACTGCAATCCGACTCAAGCTTCAACCATTCAAAGAAAGGATCTTATTGATGAGAAGCAACAGAATTAAATTCATAAATCTTTTTTTAGAATGATAACTGCAGTTATTGCTTATTATTTGAGCACTCTAATTGAACAAACCACAGTGATAACGTCTGTGATGTATAAATTTATCACTATCGCATATATTTTATTTGGTTGAATTCTCTTAGGTCTGGATCTAATTGACAGTTTCAATCAATAACAAATACATCTACAGATGGAAATAAATTGGAGATTGTATTTGTTCAAATACTAATTAATAAATAATTATCATTAAACGAAAATCCCAATCAAATGCTGTAAATCACCCCGAATTTCCATCTAGCTGTCTACCCTGTTGTCAATATATTTGCAGTAGCAGAAGTCTTCGGGGTAATATAGAGCATTTAATTCGGATTTTCGTTAAATAATAATTATTCATTAATTAGCATTTGAACAAATGAAACTTCCAGTTTATTTCCATCTGTAGTCTGGGTGGCCGCTATGGCTTTGTGTAAAATGAGCGCTGCTATCCAGAGATTGTCAGTTTGGTTCAAGGGTAATCATTCCTGACCGGCAATTAGGAGGTACTGGGTTCGATTCCCGGGCTGACAAATATTTTTTGTATTCAGAGATTGTCAGTTTGGTTCAAGGGTAATAATCATTCCTGACCGGCAATTAGGAGGTACTGAGTTCGATCCCGGGCTGACAAATATTTTTTGTATAGTAGCGCTCGTCGAATTTCCATCTAGCAGTCTACCCTGTTGTCAATATTTGCAGTAGCAGAAGTCTCGGGGTGATTTACAGCATTTAATTGGGATTTTCGTTTAATAACTAGTAGTTCTGTGAACAGTAGACCTCACGCAGTATTTTCATCCACAACTACCTGATTGAAACTGTAGACCTTATGGAAATACAGCAATAGACTGGCTTCTCCACCCATCTGTGTAATCCACTTGTCAGCTGATAAATATGTTCTATAGTATAGAGTGTATTATTATGTTCTTGTTCTATAGTCTGATTTTTACTCTAACATTGACGTATGAAGGAGGCTCCTTTTTCCTTTTATTTTATCCTTAAAATGCAAAATTTCAAAAACTTGATATACAATTTAAAAAGGAACATACCTGTCAAATTTCATGGAAATCTATTACCGCGTTTCGCCGTAAATGCGCAACATATAAACATTCAAACATTAAGAGAAATGCCAAACCGTCGACTTGATTCTTAGACCTCATTTCGCTCGGTCAATAATTTAAAATACATCCTTGTTCGCTCATTTCAATTCAATAATTTACTTTTGTAATATTTTTCTTCTGCTATAGTTCATAACATTCCATTTGAGCAGCTTCAAATCATTCTTTAGAGTTGAAGTAAAACAATCTCATAACAGAGTGTTCTACAGACTCTCTAGGAAAACTTATTTGAACTTATTCCTCTTTTATAAAAGAGGAATCTTGACTTGAAAATAATTTGAATCACGTTACTTTAAATGCAACGTCGACTTTTCATAAATTCAGTAGGTACTATCATAGAGAAACAATAACATAAGTAGATATCTCATGGTATAGGACGTTTCTGTCGCAACTTTTACTGTTATCTCAAGCCGATAGTCCACGTAGTTCTTTCCTGTGAAGCTGTGTGACACTGGTAGTCTCTCATACTGTGCTGTTCATACACTCTCACCTCAACAAAACAGTAAAAATCTACAATAATCGACAGTAATCGGCTTGATATAACAGTAAAAGTTGCGACATAAATGCCCTATGCCATGGATATCTACATATGCTATTGTTTATCTATGGTACTTTATAGTAGAGCTTAATCGCTCTTATCACTTGATAATAGCTTGATCGCTTAATCGATAATATATTATTATCGGGAGTAGGATTTGACAGTAGGCCTATTTGTTATGAACAAGTGATATATCAAAATAAATATTAAAAACAAATTGTCGTGAAATGAAGTTCATTTTTATTTTCTCAAGGTTTTTCCTCCAGAACTATTACTCTTTGGGAAAAGAACTGATTTAGTTTCAGTCACAACATAATCGGTTATGATGATATGATCACGGAGGAAAACGGTAGGGGTCATGAAATGTGTGCGCATTGGCCAGCCAGCTAGATTACGTTATCGCCACCATCCGAGGTTTTTAACACCTATTGGCAATTTATGAACTTATTGTTAAAAACAGATGATTCTATATAAAATGACGTCAGCTACACCGGAAATTAAGCACAAACATGCGCGTGAAACCTACCGTCTTCTTAATGACCGAGCGAAGAGAGGTCTAAGATTCAAGTCGACGGTTTGGCATTTCTCTTAATGTTTAAATGTTTATATGTTGCGCATTTACGGCGAAACGCAGTAATAGATTTTCATGACATTTGACAGGTATGTTCCTTTTTTAATTGCGCGTCGACGTATATACAAGGTTTTTGGAAATTTTGCATTTCAAGGATATATGAAAGGAAAAGGAGCCTCCTTCATACGCCATATTAGAGTAAAAATCAACTATAGAATTATTCATCATAAATCCTCTGAAAAGTTTTATTACACAGATGTGTGGAAAAGCTAGTCTATTGCTGTATTCCATGAAGTCTATAGTTTCATCCGGTACTTGTGGATGAGAATACTGTTCACAGAACTACTAGTATATGCCGTGGATGTGATTTCACTGTATTTAACACTGAACAACTGAACTACCTTAAGTGGCTCTGTGAACGATATCAATCAGCATTCTGGCAATAAAAAACAAATATAAATCGTTGAGGGGTGCCCCACCCCAAGCTTATGGACGCGCCCCCCTGAAATCACAAAAAAATCCTTGGTTTAGAAACCCAAGTAAAGTCTTCGACAGTGTAGTCATTCTAAGCATAGCTGACCTATTTTTTGAGACCCACCAAAATTTGATTTTGAGCCCCCCAAGAATTTCAAGGGCGCGGTCTGTATCCAAGACCACCCCCTCCATGTGGGCAGCCCTGATTTATTAATGAACATTGAATAGGAACAGCTGAAAAACACATTATTTTTTGTGTAAGCAGTTCGTAAGCTGCGTTTACACCAAAGTTACTAACAAAATGTTAATAACTTAATCCTAAGCTGCGTTTACACCAAGTTATTAACATTTTGTTAATAACTTAATCCTTATAGATTGAACATAACTTATCATACACATGATGAACATATCTATTTACAGATTCTATTAGTTTTTTTGTCTAATGGAAGTTGATATTGTGGTATATTCATTGAATGAAAGACTAAGAAATTGTCAAAAACCACAGATTTATTGATACTTGAAAATTTCTAAGTATCAATGAATGTGTGGTTTTTGACAATTTCCTAGTCTTTTTCATTCAAGATTAGATTGATCCTTACAGATTCTATTAATTAATCTTTACTTAATCCTTACAAATTCTATTAGATTGATCGGAACTTGACAAACACATATGTTCATCATGTATATGATAAGTTATGTTCAATCTAATAGAATCTATAAGGATTAAGTTATCAACATTTTGTTAATAACTTTGGTGTAGACGCAGCTTTATGCTTCAATAAAAACGAAATGTTCATTTGGTTTTCATGGTAACTTGTAGTTTCCACGCATGTTTTAAATGACTGTATCTCAAAAATGTTTTTATCTAACAAGGAAATATGTTTTGTTTGTTGCAGCCTGTGTGAAGATGGACCTGAAACAAGTACTAGTGGTGCTGCTGCACGTCTACGCAGCTCTGGCTTTCGACTGTCCCTCGAGCTGCGTGTGCCGCAAGGCTGAGGTGGGCGGATACGTGGCACAGTGCTCCAGACTCAACGAAAACCAACGATTCTCCAACTACATCCAGCATCTCACCATCACCGACCTCGACCCTCGATCCAAGTTCGTCCTCGACAAGGACATCTTCACCAAGGTCAACCTCGAGGAGCTCAACACCCTCACAATTGTCAACACCACCCTCAGCGCCATCAACCCTTCCATCTTCAACGGCCTCGACAAACTGCGCAATGTCGACCTGTCCAACAATGCCATCTCGTTCATCCACCCGGACACATTCAAGAACAACACCAACCTGGAGCTGCTGTCTCTCAGTGGAAACCCTCTGCAGCATCTTATCGGCTCAGCATCCAACACCAAACAAGACTACTTCCTCTATTCCCCGTCTCTCAGTGAGATCGACCTCTCAAATTGTAACATTCAACACTTACGTCCAGATCTATTCAACGAGTTGCCAAGTCTCATCAACTTGAACCTAGCTTCAAACAACATCAAAGATATCAAACCAAAACTATTCGAGAAAATCGAGTACGTTGAAGAGATTGACCTCTCCGGCAACGAGCTCACTCATATCAAACCCAATCTCTTCGATTTTGTCTCAGATGTCAGTGTTCTAAACCTATCCAACAACTCCCTTGAGTCTTTCGACAACATTGAGGTGATTGGTTTAGAGGAGCTTGATTTGAGTTTCAACAAGTTTAGAACTGTGCAGGCTGAGACTCTCGATGGAGTGCAAGATTTGAGGGCATTGAACTTTTCGCACAACGAAATTATTATAATTTCGGAGGACACATTCGACAGTGTGACAAAGCTGCGTCACTTAGACCTCTCTTACAACCAACTCCAAGGCCCTCTCTCTCAAAATATGTTCGTATCCATTCCCGAACTCGAAACCCTCTCACTGTCCAACAACGTGGAGTTGAGAGTTTTTGGACCGTTTGTTGGATATTTTGGAAGTTTGTACACTCTGGACCTCTCATTATGTGGTATCAGAATGCTGACCGTAGATAGTTTCAATAAAATGGAAAGTATTTCAACTTTGAACCTGAGTGGCAACGAGCTGACTGACATTGCTGAGAAAACTTTCAACTCAATCCCATCAGTGACGAGCATCGACTTATCTGACAATAACCTGCAGATTTTGCACGAGAACTTGTTCAGTGCGAATAGAGACTTGGAGAAGCTGTATCTGTCAGGCAACAAGCTCCATCACATGCCTGCAAGAATGTTCAAACCCATTCCCAATCTGGACGTATTGGACGTTCATAAGAACCGATTGACTTACCTGTGGAACATGGATGAGACCAAGTACATGAAAGATAACAAGATTCTAAGCGAGTTGACTTATTTGAATCTTGAAGAGAACCGATTCAAGACCCTCCACAAGCACAACTTCGAGAGTTTGGTCAGTTTGAAAGCGTTGGATATTTCCAAGAATCAGCTGCAGTGCGATCAGCACATCAACTACTTGATGCAGTGGTTGATTACTAGCAAGGTGACTCCTATCAGGTACCTGGGCAAATCTAGTGTTGACATGCAGAAGGAGCATGCCGAGTTACATTGGGGAGATATGTTGTCGAAAATATGTTTCAGAAGGGAAGACCTCATTCCGTCTCAATCACTGGACCAACCAACGGGAGCTGATGGTTTGGACGCCTTTGATGCTGATGACGATTTCAAATTCAGCACCGCTTTCCCCAAATTCACCCAAGACTTCCCCCTCAACAAAACACACGCGATCTATGTGGAATCCAGAGTGTTCGGTAACGAGAACATCATCTACTCCTGGCCGATCCTGCCAATCCTGGTTTGTGGTCTCTGTGTCCTGCTAGTGATCATCAACGTGACAGCCCTTCTCCTCTACAGATCTGGTAGAAGCTACAGGTCGGTGTCACTGAGCCCCAGATTCGATTCCCCGTTCAAGAGCCAAATGAGAGTCAGACACAATACGGGATCTCTGTATCACAAGTTGTATGAAGAGTGCAGCGTGCCTAAAGACAAGCCAATTGTCAAAAATAACGTAGACTTGCCAAAAATCTTCGAAAAGAAACTTACCCTCATCACCACAAACTCTAGCAAGGGTGAAGATATGGTTTAATATATCAAGCAAAGAACTAAACCAATCTACTTTGCAGCTATTTCTAAACTATAATCTACTCTTTTCTTTCCACTAATGTAGAGTAATAATGTACTGTAGCAAGAAACATAATTGATAATAATTATTAATCATTTATCAGTTCTCTAGAATATAAGATAACCGCCAGACAACATTCTATTGTTTCAAGGACAATTATTTTTTAGTTTAACTTACTGTATTTCAAATTTATAAAAACTTTCATATCATTTCATGTTTTTAAAATTATTACAAATGTGATATTAATGTATTTTTAAATATTTTAAGACCATGATTACTTGAATGCCAGAGAGTGCTTTATTGCTAGCAATTTCATAACTTTGTGTAACTCATAGTGACTTAAAATGGTTATTAAAATAGTTGTAGATAAATATTACTTGAGTGTGTTATTTTTCCTACTTCTCATGTTTAAAATTGTCATCTCAGTCTCTTCAAATGCGCATTATATGAGACACTATTCTCTACCAGGTTGCAACCTGGAGGTTCAGGTCCAACCTAGACAAAGATCTCCATTAATCCTAAAGCTGCGTACACATATTGGCGCTTCCAACCCGCACCGAGCACGCACCTCCCTCGTACCGCCCTCGTACCACCATCGAACCACAGTCGCTCCGCCCACGCACCCATCATGAACGTTACGGAAGATGTTAGATCTTCTCGCGTTCCCCGGTCGAACCACTGTTGCTCGCCGGTCGATCATCAATCGCTCTGCTGGAGTGACGTTCGGTTGCGGAGCAGAGCGACAGTCTGTACGCACCTTTATAATTCATATGATTAGTGTGGACGGCTTATCCAAGATTAGAGTACCTAGATCCCGATTGATGCAAACATGGGTACTAATTCCTCTATGCTCAGGCCCGCCGCAAAGTAGACCCACGTCAATCCACGAAAAGGAACCGACGCCGTGAAATGTTTTGTAAACCATTGCAAGGCTTTTCCAGACATCTTTTTAAAGTAAATTCGTATGGCTTTCACGCCGTGGGATGTTTTGTAAACCATTGCTAGGCTTCTCCAGATATCTGTGTAATACATGCATTGAATAATCCACTTGTCAGCTGATTGATTATGAATAATTCTATAGCAATGGTTTGCAAAACATCCCACGGCATGGGTTGCTTTTCATGGATTAGCGTGGGTCTACTTTGCGGCGGGCCTGAGCATAGAGGAATTAGTAAGTTCCCATGTTTTCCCTTTGTTTGCATCAATCAGGATCTAGGTACTTTAATCTTGGATAATAATAATATCGAGTGACCTGGCTGGCTCAGGTCTGGTGTCAGAGTTTTCAGGTCGCAGCTGATCAATTTCAGGGCCTCTGACATGACCTAAAGACTGCTTTTTAGGCAGCCGGGACCGACGTCTTGGATAAGCCGTCCACACTAATGATATGAATTATTAGGATTAATGGAGATCTTTGTTAGTGCAACTCAGCATGGTGAAAATAATACAACTATTTTGAAACTAGTTATCCAGAAAATGATGTGTGCCACTATATAAGTTATATAGTGTACTAAATATTTTTTCATGATAGCATATTTTCTATTTTGTTTTGAAAATATTTCAAGTAAACAAAATGTTAATAACTTAATCCTTATAGATTCTATTAGATTGAACCATAGAGAAACAATAGCGTAAGTAGATATCCCATGGTATAGGGAATTTATGTCGCAACTTTTACTGTTATCTCAAGCCGATTACTGTCGATTATTGTCAATTTTTACTGTTTTGTTGGGGTGATAGTATATGAATCTGAGAGACTACCAGCGTCACACAGCTGCATAGGAAAGAACTACGTGGACTATAGGCTTGAGATAACAGTAAAAGTTGCGACATAAACGCCCTATACCATGGGATATCTATAGTGAGGTCCACGTTATAATGGCAGTGGATAAAGATAGAATAGTGATGCCGACTCTCTGCATTAATTAATTTTATTTCTACACTGTCAAAAACATAATTGGCATCGTTGTGGACCTAGAAAATGATAGTACCACCGGCTTTGTCGAATGATAGACAAGGATAGCAAAACAAAAGTTGATCAAATACTGTTATTATAACGTGGACCTCGCTATACTTATGCTATCGTTTCTCTATGATTGAGCATAACTTATCATACACATGATGATCATATATGTATTGTTCAAGTTCCGTTCAATCTAATAGAATCTATACGGATTAGGTTATTAACATTTTGCTAATAACTTTGGTTTAAACGCAGCTTTATACTTCAATTTCAAGATTTCAAATTTCAAAGGGCGTCAGAAAATTATTTTAATTCCATCAATAATAAGTGAAACTGAAATATCTACTTCGGTGATATAAATAAAAGGATTTTTATTAATGTGGAAGAAATGGTAGCAAACTGGAAATTTTTAGTGTAAAGATGAGTTTATATTTGAATTTCATTTTCAGTTGGAAGGCCAAAAATTTCTTTAGTGAAGCAAATAATATCATAAAGGAATATTTTCAACAGAATGTCGAGTTTATTTGAATTTCATTTTCAGTTGGAAGGCCAAAAATTCTTTAGTGAAGCAAATAATATCATAAAGGAATATTTTCAACAGAATGTCGAGAGGGGTGGAAGGATGTGGTTGTGAAGGCTAAGGCTCTGCATGGGCTGTAGTGCCAATAATGATGATGATGAATATTTTCAAATTTCGAAAAATGTCTACCCCACATTTTTTAAAAGAAATAATCTCGACCTACATTAGCATCAAAATATTGAATTCCAATCTGATTGCATTAATAATGTATTTAATGCTGTGGAAGCCAAAACTGATTCTGTAATAAGAAATAGAATAAGAAGATGTGGTGAAAACATCATCTATGTACGATTATTGTATTTTTGAAATAAATTAATAAGCCTATAAGAAAATGAGATAGAAGTGACGGCTAGTGGGCTATCGATGTTTTTAGAAATGACTACATCAGTTGGTCAATTAAATCTATACTCTGTCCAAACAGGCATGAGCTCTGAAGGATTAGGCCGACCCTCCTACTACTCACACATACAAGCGCTTATAAATATATAAGTATAACTATAAAGAACTAAATATTTGCTAAACAGGTAGAAACTTCACAAGAAAAGTTGTGCTTCTAAGATTTATATTTACATTTTACATTTCAACGTAGAATATCAGTATAGTACAATTTGATACGGACAAATCACACTGGATTGCACCAAATTATAATAGCAAGACTAATTTAACAACATCATCAAGATTGAGAAACTTGGATGTCTCAAAAATAGGCTTGAATTGTTCGTTGTTTTAATGTGCCAAATTTTATTACTTTGAAAGCAAAGGTTTCAAGGTTTGTTTGTATTAATTAACCACGTAAATCTAACTACAACTAAATGACTGCAAACTCAGCAATGGAATGTTCATGAATTTTCACAATAACACAGGAAGGAAGCTGACGATTTTACTGAAGATGATGAGTAGCCGAAGCAATTATTAGGTAGTCAGCTAGTCACATCTGAAAAATAAACAACAAATATAAGAGAAATTTTTTATATTCATGGAAAGTTTAAAATTAAGCCAGTTACACACATATCGATTTTTGGACGTCCATTTTTTGCCTTCCAATTTTCACAATAACACAGGAAGGAAGCTGACGATTTTACTGAAGATGATGAGTAGCCGAAGCAATTATTAGGTAGTCAGCTAGTCACATCTGAAAAATAAACAACAAATATAACATAATTTTTTTATATTCATTGAAAGTGAATATTAAGCCAGTTACACACATATCGATTTTTGGACGTCCATTTTTTGCCTTCCTTATGAATATATCAAATTAAACGAAACTTGACAAACGTCTTCTGTTTGACATCATCTGTTTAATCTATTAGAATGTAAAAGGACGGTAAAAAAATCGTACGTCTAAAAACCGATGTGTGTTTAACTAGCCTTACAGATTCTAAAATGTAGCCTATTGGATGAAGAAGCTCTAGAGATAATCTAGGGGACGAATGAAGAAATAGTTTTTTGATTAAAATCATGTTTCAAATAATCTGGAACGAAACTTCAAAAGTTTTTGAACCAAGAATATATGCTAATCACTTCGCCCTGCAAACTTCAGTTATTTTTTAATGAAGATATATAACAAGAAATGTCAAAATAAAAACCAAATAAATATTTCTTCTGAGTTATAACCGTCCTAATAAGTTGCTTGCTTATTTATGCTGAACCTTTACATGAAAGCAGAGTATTCAATGTTACACAAAACACAATTCATCAAAATGAATTTTTGAGGGTAGCACATTGTCAAAGAAACCCAGTTTCCATAATTGTATCTGGATGTCTATTCAATTCAAAAAAGTTTTATTTGTCATGCCCTATACAAACAGAGTTGTACTATTTTTAACAAGAAAAAATAATATAACAGAATAATGGTAAAGATTACTGACCAACATAATAAATCCTAATATAACAAAGCTACAATAACAAGATAGAAAACAAAAAAAAATTACAAATAAACCTTAAACAATATTCTAACACAAATTTTAACTGTTTGACATAAACCTCAACAATCAGTGGTATATCACATAACATCAATCATAGCACACTAAGGGATACCTTCTTTAAACCCAGTTTCCATAATTGTATCTGGATGCCAATTAAATCAAAAACGTCAAAAACCAGAACTATTAAAAGCAATAATTATCATCAAGACTATGTAAGGACTCATCTGAGGTCAGTGAAAGCTGTAAATCTACAGCAATATTCAATTTATTACAATTTTTGTTGTCATATTTGACAATGACTAATGAGCTGAAACATGTTTTGCAATAAAATCTATAGAGGTTACCTTGATTTTATTCTTATTTCAATCTACAGCGGTGTAATAAGTGTGCTGTTGATTTCACGAAACGAATAGAAAATAATTTATTAAATGTTAATAAATAAATAACAGATACAGATGAAAACTCAGTTTAAAACAACAGATTCCCAGAGGTACCTTTAAAGAAAATCATAACTTAGACTCTATAAGAAAAAATATTACAGACATAATGATGAAGAGGAATAAGAAATAATACTCGGAAGAAGGAAATATTAAAATAGTTGAATAGGTCAATTTCAAATGTACATGAAAAATAGACAGAATCTGTTAAGCTCTCTATTTTTCATGCGTTTTGTATGTAATTAAGGATTATTTTTTCAAGGTTGCGTTTGTCTATTATAGACTTATTCTACATCTTTCTCTTCAAAATTAAATTCTCTACAAGTTCTGTAGAAAAATATTTTATGTTTATTGTACATTTAACATAGTAAATCTGCTTCAAACCTTGAAGGAGCTTGTTTTTCGGGACCAAGTTTCGCGTATTTCGTCACATATCTTAAAAATTACTGTAGCTACAGGTCTGGAAACGGTTTTATCCATTTTTCAGTTCATTTTACATAAAGTACGCTAAATTGTACATCTTACTCATAGGGCTTCGTTTCGGCAGGGGAACTGAAATCTTCCACCCTGTATAACTTGGTAACTAAGCATTTTCGGACCTATGTTGATTAGAACTTTTTTCTTCTCTTGATGAGAGGAATCACGCCCTGACGTATGGGCACCTTTTTCAGAACACTCTGTATACGATATGTTTTCAAAGTTTTTGTTGTGATACCATTTTCCCATTTACAGGTTAACACATGTTACATACGTCAAACAAGTTCAACATCTACTTGTTTTGAGAAAATTGAGAGTTTTGAATCAACAAGAAAACATGAAGAAGGGTTTGAATTAATCAGGTGGAGTTTTTGTCGTTTGTTGTTTCAAGTTTTCTTGAAACTACTATTCCTACGGTTTTCTTGAATCAAGAAAACTTGACTAATGTAAACCCCGCTTTAATGAGTCAAATTTCATTATGTCATTCCTCCTTTACTATCTGAACAGTAGGAAAAGTCAGTTATAGTCCATATAAAATTACTTTTGACTTGGAGGAATTTGCGGCTCATAATGGAGGGAGATCAGCCAATTACAGTGATGAATTATAGGTAGAAGCGCAGTTGCCAATTAGTCGATTAGACAGTGGACTCAGTGCTTTCAGAAAAGCCTGGATTTCATTAGTAGAGTTAGTGGTAGAGTTCCCTGGGCAAGTACTAACTATCTTGTGAACTCTCCCAATGAAAACGTTCATGGTAGAGTACTAGTTTTTAGTAGAGTAGAGTGGGATAGTACTCTACCACTTGCCTTTCCCCACCACCGCTTCTCACTCTACTCTACCACTTTCATGCTAATGAAAACAGTCTCAAGCTGGTAGAGTAGAGTCGAATCCATTCGTTGTTGATATATGAACACATAAATGTGGTATATATCCTTGTATATATAATTTTATCCATCCCATTTTACTATTAGAATTTAATTATGTATTTTGCCATACGCTATATAGATAGATAGAGTAGAGTCGTGCCGTAGACTATCAAGTTTAAGAAGTATTGTTATTTATTTAAAAGTATTAAATAAAAATACTAAGAAATTGTCAAAAACCACAGATTTATTGATACTTAGAAAGACCGGTTTCGGTTGTTACACCATTGTCAATCTCTGATAAACTGTAAAACTATCTGATAAGCTATTATCAGAGATTGACAATGGTGTAACAACCGAAACCGGTGTTTCTAAGTATCAATAAATCGGTGTTTTTTGAAATTTCTTAGTATTTTTATTTAATATGAATAATTACCACAATATCAACTTCTCAACTATACAAAAAGTTTGAAAGTATTAATTTATTAAAGTGTTAATAAGTGTTAAGAGTTAATTTATTAAAAAGTATTGACATTTTTAAGTTTATTTCTGTTCACTAGACAACACACTTTACCTACTATTCTCAATTGTAGTGAAAACAGTTACTCGACCAAGTAAGTAGAATAGAGTTAGCTCGTTAGAGTTAGTATGCCAGTTACTCGACCAAGTAAGTAGAATAGAGTTAGCTCGTTAGAGTTAGTATGCCAGTTACTCGACCAAGTAAGTAGAATAGAGTTAGCTCGTTAGAGTTAGTATGCCAGTTACTCGACCAAGTAAGTAGAATAGAGTTAGCTCGTTAGAGTTAGTATGCCAGTTACTCGACCAAGTAAGTAGAATAGAGTTAGCTCGTTAGAGTTAGTATGCCAGTTACTCGACCAAGTAAGTAGAATAGAGTTAGCTCGTTAGAGTTAGTATGCCAGTTACTCGACCAAGTAAGTAGAATAGAGTTAGCTCGTTAGAGTTAGTATGCCAGTTACTCGACCAAGTAAGTAGAATAGAATTAGCTCGGTTGAGTTAGTATGCCAGTTACTCGACAAGTAAGTAGAATAGAATTAGCTCGGTTGAGTTAGTATGCCAGTTACTCGACCAAGTAAGTAGAATAGAATTAGCTCGGTTGAGTTAGTATGCCAGTTACTCGACCAAGTAAGTAGAATAGAATTAGCTCGGTTGAGTTAGTATGCCAGTTACTCGACCAAGTAAGTAGAATAGAATTAGCTCGGTTGAGTTAGTATGCCAGTTACTCGACCAAGTAAGTAGAATAGAATTAGCTCGGTTGAGTTAGTATCCAGTTACTCGACCAAGTAAGTAGAATAGAATTAGCTCGGTAGAGTTAGTATGCCAGTTACTCGACCACTAACTCTACTAGTGAAAACCAGGCTAAAGGAAACTTCGTGTGTGTATCATAAGCACTTGAACACACACTAGAAATTAGAGAACGCTGGCCGCTTTCAAATTCAAAATTCAAATTCATTTAAAATAAAGTAATACAGATTGATAAAATAAATATTCTAACTTACAAAATGGACCTACCGGCAAAGAAAACTTGTGCGCCGGCAGTGAGTTCAAACAACTGGGTACAGCAAATTATTATCATTATTTTGTCATGTGAAACTGTATATATGAGCATAGCTCTAACAGTGTATGACACGTCAATTAAATAATATTAAACTACATCTAGTTTTCCCAGCCCTGAGGTCACCCAAACATGTCAATAGAAAGAAAATAGAGCTTATTCAAACCACAAAATAAATAAAATTACGGAAACCATGTCTTTAGAACGGTAACATCGCCGCAACTGTATCCCTACCTTTCTCTGCTGCGCATATCCCTCCAAGTCAAAAGTAATTTTGTACGGATCATAGTACCTTGGTCTGTCGATAGGCGGCACTCTAGTCTAGATGCTGCTTGAGCGGCGGCGACGCGGCGTGGCCGAGCGGCGGCGAGGCTGGCACCGGCGGCGGCGGCGGATAGTCGTCCTCGGCCAGCTTCTTGGCGAGAAAGTAGATCTCGGCAAGGGCGATGACGAGCGCGCAGATGACGCCGAGCAGCAGACGGAAGCCGACGTCAAGGTTGCCGACGACCAGCTCCACACCCAGGAAGCCGAACGCAAAACCAGCGACCACAGAAACCACGAACTGCAGCACAGCAATTAGCTGACGGTTAATCTGCTTCACTGCAACACACACCAGTTAATAAATCGTCAACACAAACAACAAAACAAACCTTGCGCCTGGTAGGGTCGGAAATACGAGCTAATACAGCTGGGCGCCTGGTAGGGTCGGAGAGACGAGCTAATAAACCTGCGCGCCTGGTAGGGTCGGAGAGACGAGCTAATAAACCTGCGCGCCTGGTAGGGTCGGAGAGACGAGCTAATACACCTGCGCGCCTGGTAGGGTCGGAAAGACGAGCTAATACAGCTGCGCGCCTGGTAGGGTCGGAGAGACGAGCTAATACACCTGCGCGCCTGGTAGGGTCGGAGAGACGAGCTTATAAGGTGGGCTGTCCATTGGAACCGATTTCGTCCGAACTAGCATCGGCCGAAAACTACCGAACTCGTCCAAACAATCACCCAACAAAGAAAGCTATAGATGCTTGTCCATTGCAACAGGTTCATACGTCCGTGTACGGCCGATCAAGTTTTCGATCCGAATTGAATAGGATTTTCCGGCTCTATCCGGCCGAAGTCGAGCTGAGATAACATCATCCTAACCTCAAAATTGTTTCACAGTCTTGTCTGTTTTTGTTTTTTTGAACTTGTTTGGTTTTATAAAGTTTTAACTATGGACAATGAAAAGTTGATAAGTTTGGTTCAAGAGCATGTTCCATTGTGGGATATGCGAGACAAAAGATATCATCGTCGTGATGTTCAAAGGAATCAGTGCACATTACAGTCAGATTACTGAACAAATAGGATCTGAAGGTAAGATTATTGTAATGGATAACTTTTTTAGTGGATATTTGTTTATTAAATTTTCAAAATCTTAATATAATCATTGTTTATGAGAAATTCTGGTGGCTATGATAGTAGTTAATTCAATAGTTCAGCAAACTACTGAGCTAGACGTTCCAATGGACGGCCATATTTGCCGAATTAACGGCCGGCAGATTCGTCCGATCCGTATTCAACAGATGCGTTCGGCCGTTGAATCGGTCGAATCTGCCGGCCGTCAACTCGGCCGAATACAGTCGTCCATTGGAACCGTTTTCGTCAGTCCAGTTCAGTAGTTATGCTTCTTGAAAATACCTACTAATTATCAATTATTTATTTATTACATTCCACAATCTCAATATCAATATATTATAGCACAATTATTTCTACTTTCTAATTCCACATCAGTAGAATTTTCTACATTTTCCCACTTGAATTCAGTTTTTTCTTCTAGTTTTTGTTGTTAGAAACAAAATAGATTAACTCATAATTTCCCTTACACTTTAAAATAACTGTTTAAATTTACAGATATTTATTCATTTATTCATATCATCATACAAAAATCATTATTAAATATTTATTTATTAACTGAATATTAACGAAAGTAGGAGTATTTCATCTTAACTTAAAATGATATTGTTTGATAACTTTGGAGGGTTATTTGAGGATGAACGCTATGACACAAAATTATAGATTATGATGATGTGTTGAATTTTCAAACGTCATTGATATAGAACAATACTCTTGTAAAACATATCTTATGAAACAGAACAACTTCAAAAAAAACAAGACTGTAGAAAATTTTAAGTTAGGAACACTAGTAGTTGTCTCAGCTCGACTAGTTAGTTCGGCCAGATAGAGCCGGAAAATCCCATCCAATTCGGATCGAAAAATTGATCGGCCGGAGCCGGCTGTGCACGGCCGTATGAACCAGTTGCAATGGACGAGCATCTATTCTCTTCATTGTTGGGGGATCGTTCGGACGAGTTCGGTAGTTTTCGGCCGATGCTAGTTCGGACGAAAACGGTTCTAGTGGACGGCCCACCTTGACATGCGCGCCTAGTAGAGTAGTAGATGACTGTAGAACGGGTGCTGAGTTGAAATTTTTAAAAAATCATGAAGTACCTTTCTAACTATTTATTAATTCACAACATGTTTCGACTCACTAGACCCATTCTCAGTGCAAATAAAATAACATTGAATTAATGCTGAGTTGACTGGGCTCCATCCCATTAGGAGGGTTAGGGTAAGGGCCTCGTTACATCTACATTTATAGAGTAGATATGTAGTGGTTTTAGATACTTCATCTCATATCTAGTCAAAGGACTTCTAGTAAAATATTTGTGTCTATCAAGTCAAAATTGAAGTAATTCGCGGTTATAATTTTGATACAATATGGTAGTATTTGGCTAACCAATACCTCAGAAAAAAAATCTAAAGAATAATGGAAGTTTTCCCTTCCAATACTAATCTCTCATCTAGTATTGGCTGAATCCTTCTTCCCAATAAATGATTTCCTTCTTTTCATTGATCTACTACCCAAAAGATACATATTCGAGGTTGACTTGAAAGTCCTTACTCCGCCAAATAAGGATTTTTTCATTTCAAGACGTTGTCTACTGCTTTTTTCAAAGTTTAATGACAATCGATTATCTGTGATTTTCTGTAGAAGGTTAAGACTGTTTTTCTATGTATTTAACACGACATGCAGTCAATTATTGAGTAAATATTAAAAACTTTTACTTACTGACTGGAGTACTTTCAATTGCTTGGCAATCATTTTCAACAGTGTAGACCGGAAATGTTTGATGGTTAGGAAGTACTCCAGTCAGTAAGTAAAAGTTTTTAATATTTACTCATAATTGACTGCATGTCGTGTTAAAATACATAGAAAAAAGTGTGTTTATACAAAGCAGCTCGGAATGGATCAAGAAATCATCACCGTTAAGACTGTATTTATCGGCTTCATAAATTGTTTCGTTTCGTAGTGTTTCATTGAAATATGTTTAACTTTATTCTGTAAACTAGGCTATATAAACTAAGCATTGTAATCAATTTGTTTCTTTTTGTGGAAGATGTGTATTTTTGTTTAGATTGCTTAATGGCATAAGATATACTATTTATGTAAGTAGCTCTATATAGTACTTGAAGCAGCTGAATCGTTTTCCTTATATATTTTCTGTAATAATTCATAAGACGAACCACTCCTCGACGCAGGCCTAGCCTAATGAGGCTAGATACATATACTTAGTTAGTTACTCCACTTGATATTTTTTATGTTATTATGCTTTGTAAAATTGTACAATGAAGTGAATAAAAGTTATTATTATTATTAATAAAATATTATTATTATCAATTCATAAAATTTGTTCTTATGGAAGTGTCCCGTTGGTAAAATTAATACTTTCGTCGTATGACTTCATTATCACTTACAAAATTGACTTTAAAAATGGATGGAAAAGTATTGTACGGTAGATATACTCCAAGTACCCGGATTTCATTCTGTACTGTACTTATCTACACATTCTGTACAGGCTTTTCTACAATCTACTCTATAGCGCACTTAACTTTAGTTGTATTTGAAAATCATATTGGCTATTCTAGAAGTTAATCTTATTAGAATTAGGGTGTGTACACAAAAACAGCGGTCAGATATTCCAAGTTGAGCGGTCTTAGAATATTAGAATTAAGGTGTGTACACACAGAGAGAAGTCAGATATTCTAATTTGCAGCGGTCTTGGAAGGGTATAGATATACATGGACATCTATATCCTCCTAAGACCGATTTGAAAGCTGACTGCTGTCTGTGAGCACACACTCTATATATTGATAAAGTTGAAAATAAACATCATAAAAAATAATTGTCCCTGGAAATAGTTGATTGAAAAAATTAATAAAAATGTCACACTTATCAATTCATGCAAAACAGTGTTGATAGAGAAATCATAATTTAATCTTGGAGAACTACAAACTTGATGAATAAATAATTTAAATAACTATTACTTTTGCTATAGGACAAAATCTTGAAGAACTACAAATTTGATGAATGAATAATTTGCACAACTATAATTGTGCTATAGGTCAAATTTTCTCCAAGAAGAGAGTTTATGAATGTGAGAATCTTCAATTTCAGAAACTTCTGTAAAATAATCACAATTATAAATAATATTTAGCGTTATAAATATTAAATACCTGCGCACAGGTTTTAAACCTATGCAGGTATCATTTTCCCTCAAATATTACCCGTAATTATTTATAATAGACATTAGTAATTATTCTAGCAGCAATGTTACTTTCTTTTTAATAAACTATAAATATATAGCTGCATTTAACATCAACTTGTAATATGCATGCTAATGCAATAAGTAAGTTCCCTTATTGTTTTTAGTTTTCTATGTTTGTAATGTTTTTTGGAAAATAAAGTTCATTCGGTTCATAGATTGCATGTTCAGTGTTAAAATGAATTATTGATACACTATCTGTAGACAGCAGACATTATTTGAAATTACGTGTTTTATGTGAAAGATCTCTATTCTGAAAAATAGTTATGCCATGGTGATAATATTATCAACGATCCGATATATAATTTTTGTCATATAGCTGTAAAATACGGGTAGCTTATCTTTGAGTTATAACATTTCAAATTTTAAAAATTCCAGAAGACATTATTGTTATATTATTAACTATTGAGATTCAACATTTATTATTGAATTGAGTTTGTTTTTGATTCAGATAATTATATTCAATCATTACAAGATAAAATTAGAAGCCTTCACTAGAACTAGGAAGTATGTTAATAAATGGATAGATAACTTATCAGTAATAAATTTCCAAAGAATGTCAAGATTTGTATATGATTTCCTCTTGACGAATCGAGTATTATTGAACACATTGGGATTGGTTTGATTCAACCAGTCATGTTCTCTGATGCAAGATAGGTTTAGAAGCCCCGTCACCAACTATGTTAATAGCTGAATAGAAAATTTGCATGTTTGAAGATAATATTAGAGAGGTTATTCCCTGAAGAACAAATAATTCCGAAATTCACTGCAGTAAGTTTCTGCAACTTATTTGAGCACTGTAGAACTGTCACAAAACTGAAAACTTTGTTAGTAGCTGAATGGGAAATGTGTATTTTTAAATATAATATTATAAAGCCGTCACAAAACTAAAAATTATGTTAGCAGCTGAATGAGAAATGTGTATTTTTGAATATCATACAGAATGACCCAGAATAACGGGAACCTTTAAATACGCCATCATAAAATATTAGTGGGAAGGGCAAAAATGATTTTATTCAAACTAATGTGAAGTACAAGGCTTGCCATTTGAGTATTATTAATAACATATATCACTTTTTGACAATTACTTCATTTAAATGGCTTCCACTTTTTGTGTAGTTGAGAAGTTGATATTGTGGTAATTATTCATATTGAATGAAAAAGACTAAGAAATTGTCAAAAACCACAGATTTATTTATACTTAGAAAGACCGGTTTCGGTTATTACACCATTGTAATAACGGATTTCATTTTGAATTTGTTTTAATTTTTAATTTATTCGAAATTATTGATCAAATTATGAGCAAAATCCACACTTCACGACAGTTAATGGCAACTGTGCGAGAGAGTACTGCTTGGTAAACGTGTAATCTGACGATTAGGTTGCGTTTCCTGGTCTCATGGTCTGTCCACCTGCGATTTTCTGTTTGTGGAGCTATCTCAAATCAAACGTTTTCACAACTTGACCAATAACTGTAGTTAATAATATCCCAATTGAAATGTTGCAGCAATCGTTCAGGAATCTCAACACAGATTTAAAGAATGTATTCATGCAGGAGGAAGCCATCTTAATGAAGTAATTGTCGGAAAGTGATATATTTTATTAATCATTCTCAAATGGCAAGTCTTGAACTTTACATAAGTTTAAATAAAATCATTTTTGCCCTTCCCACTTTTGTTTTATGGTGTTTTTTAAAGTTCCCGTTATTCTGGGTCACCCGTTATTAGAGACATCACAAGATTACAAATTATGTCAGTAGCTGAATGTAAATGTGTATTCTTGAATATAGTATTAGAGAGCCGTTTCAAAACTACAAACTATGTTAGTAAATGGATAGATAACTTATCAGTAATAAATTTCCAAAGAATGTCAAGATTTGTATATGATTTCCTCTTGACGAATCGAGTATTCTTGTAAACAATGATATTGGTTTGATTCAACCAGTCATGTTTTCTGATGCAAGATAGGTTTAGAAGCCCCGTCACCAATCATGTTAATATCTGAATAAGAAATTTGCATTTTTGAAGATAATATTAGAGAGGTTATTCCCTGAAGAACAAATAATTCCGAAATTCACTGCAGTAAGTTTCTGCAACTTATTTGAACACTGTAGAGCCGTCACAAAACTGAAAATTATGTTAGTAACTGAATGAGAAATGTGTATTTTTTAGAATATAATATCAGAGAGCCGTCAGAAAACTGAAAATTATGTTAGTAGCTGAATGAGAAATGTGTATTCCTGAATATAATATTAGAGCCGTCAGAAAACTGAAAATTATGTTAGTAGCTGAATGAAAAATGTATATTGTTGATATAATATCAGAGAGCCGTCAGAAAACTGAAAATTATTTTAGTAGCTGAATGAAAAATGTATATTGTTGAATATATATCAGAGAGCCGTCAGAAAACTGAAAATTATTTTAGTAGCTGAATGAGAAATGTGTATTCCTGAATATAATATTAGAGAGCCGTCTCAAAACTACAAATTCTGTTAGTAGCTGAATGAAAAATGTATATTGTTGATATAATATCAGAGAGCCGTCAGAAAACGGAAAATTATTTTAGTAGCTGAATGAAAAATGTGTATTTTTTAGAATATAATATCAGAGAGCCGTCAGAAAACTGAAAATTATTTTAGTAGCTTAATGAAAAATGTATATTGTTGATATAATATCAGAGAGCCGTCAGAAAACGGAAAATTATTTCAGTATCTGAATGAGAAATGTGTATTTTTTAGAATATAATATTGGAGAGCCGTCTCAAAACTACAAACTATGTTAGTAGCTGAATGAGAAATGTGTATTTTTGAATATAATATTAGAGAGCCGTCTCAAAACTACAAATTATGTTAGTAGCTGAATGAGAAATGTGTATTTATGAATATAGTATTAGAGAGCCGTTTCAAAACTACAAACTATGTTAGTAGCTGAATGAAAAATGTATATTGTTGAATATATATCAGAGAGCCGTCAGAAAACTGAAAATTATTTTAGTAGCTGAATGAGAAATGTGTATTCATGAATATAGTATTAGAGAGCCGTCTCAAAACTACAAATTCTGTTAGTAGCTGAATGAAAAATGTGTATTTATGAATATAGTATTGGAGAGCCGTCTCAAAACTACAAATTATGTTAGTAGCTGAATGAGAGATGTGTATTTTTTTAGAATATAATATTGGAGAGCCGTCACAAAACTACAAATTATGTTAGTAGCTGAATGAAAAATGTATATTGTTGAATATATATCAGAGAGCCGTCAGAAAACTGAAAATTATTTAGTAGCTGAATGAGAAATGTGTATTTTTGAATATAATATCAGAGAGCCGTCAGAAAACGGAAAATTATTTAGTAGCTGAATGAGAAATGTGTATTTATGGATATCATTTCAGAGAGCCGTCACAAAACTGAAAATTATTTAGTAGCTGAATGAAAAATGTGTATTTTTTATAGAATATAATATTAGAGAGCCGTCTCAAAACTACAAATTATGTAGTAGCTGAATGAGAAATGTGTATTCCTGAATATAATATTAGAGAGCCGTCTCAAAACTACAAATTCTGTTAGTAGCTGAATGAAAAATGTATATTGTTGATATAATATCAGAGAGCCGTCAGAAAACTGAAAATTATTTAGTAGCTGAATGAGAATGTGTATTTTTTAATATAAATTTAGAGAGCCGGCTCAAAACTACAAATTATGTAGTAGCTGAATGAGAAATGTGTATTTTTGAATATAATATTGGAGAGCCGTCTCAAAACTACAAATTTGTTAGTAGCTGAATGAGAATGTGTATTTTTTATAGAATATAATATTAGAGCCGTCAAAAAACTGAAAATTATTTAGTAGCTGAATGAAAAATGTGTATTTTTTAGAATATAATATCAGAGAGCCGTCAGAAAACGGAAAATTATTTAGTAGCTGAATGAAAAATGTGTATTTATGAATATAGTATTGGAGAGCCGTCTCAAAACTACAAATTCTGTTAGTAGCTGAATGAGAAATGTGTATTCCTGAATATAATATTAGAGAGCCGTCTCAAAACTACAAATTCTGTTAGTAGCTGAATGAGAAATGTGTATTCCTGAATATAATATTAGAGAGCCTTCACAAAACTACAAATTATGTAAGTAGCTGAATGAAAAATGTGTATTTTTTAATATAAATTTAGAGAGCCGGCTCAAAACTACAAATATGTTAGTAGCTGAATGAAAAATGTGTATTTATGAATATAGTATTGGAGAGCCGTCACAAAACTGAAAATTATTTAGTAGCTGAATGAGAGATGTGTATTTTTTAGAATATAATATCAGAGAGCCGTCAAAAAACTGAAAATTATTTAGTAGCTGAATGAGAAATGTGTATTCATGAATATAATATTAGAGAGCCGTCAAAAAACTGAAAATATTATGTCAGTAGCTGAATGAAAAATGTGTATTTTTGAATATAATATTGGAGAGCCGTCTCAAAACTACAAATTATGTTAGTAGCTGAATGAGAAATGTGTATTTTTTATAGAATATAATATTAGAGAGCCGTCAAAAAACTGAAAATTATGTTGGTAGCTGAATGAAAAATGTGTATTTATGGATATCATTTCAGAGAGCCGTCACAAAACTACAAATTATGTTAGTAGCTGAATGAAAAATGTGTATTTATGAATATAGTATTAGAGAGCCGTCACAAAACTACAAATTATGTTAGTAGCTGAATGAGAAATGTGTATTTTTGAATATAGTATTAGAGAGCCGTCTCAAAACTACAAACTATGTTAGTAGCTGAATGAGAGATGTGTATTTTTGTAGAATATAATATTAGAGAGCCTTCACAAATCTACAAATTATGTCAGTAGCTGAATGAAAAATGTGTATTTATGAATATAGTATTAGAGAGCCGTCTCAAAACTACAAATTATGTTAGTAGCTGAATGAGAAATGTGTATTTATGGATATATCAGAGAGCCGTCAGAAAACTGAAAATTATTTCGTAAAATTGTTTCGTTTCGTTTTGTTTCATTGAAATATGTTTAACTTTATTCTGTAAACTAGGCTATATAAACTAAGCATTGTAATTAATTTGTTTCTTTTTGTGGAAGATGTGTATTTTTTAGAATATATATTGGAGAGCCGTCAGAAAACTACAAATTATGTAAGTAGCTCTATATAGTACTTGAAGCAGCTGAATCGTTTTTCTTATATTTTTTCTGTAATTCATAAGACGAACCACTCCTCGACGCAGGCCTAGCCTAATGAGGAGTGCACTTGATATTTTTCATGTTATTATGCTTTGTAAAACTGTACAATGAAGTGAATAAAAGTTATTATTATTATTAAATTAGCTGAATGAAAAATGTGTATTATTATTGAAGAGCCGTCAGAAAACTACAAATTATGTTAGTAGCTGTATGAAAAATGTGCAATATTACTTTGGAATGCAATAGTGTCCTCGGGATGCCTGACTCGAACGTTGTCCACGTTCTTAGTCATGTCACGGTACTCGCGCTCATGTTGTTCCTGTTTCAGTTTCAGAATTCGTTCCTCCAGCTGAGCGCTGCGTTTCACTTCAACGGGACGCGGCAGCGAAATGTCGCAACCTGATAGCAACTCATGTAACGGCACGTCTCCCAAAATGGCCCTCCTCTCAGCCAACCAACCGACATCGCCAACTCTTATCTCCTCAAAGAACCTCTGAGGCAACTCCTCTCTCGAACTCTCCTTCACACGACTCAACTTCTCCTTGTTCAGAGAAATCTTTATCTCAGGATCTTCTATCGAGTCCAACATTCTGAAAACTGCGCTACTAAAACAAATAAGCGTGTTACTAAACAAAGTCAATTACTTAGTCTGACGTTAGATGCAACTTTCTTTCTAAATCACAATAGAACTCCTTCAACTCGTTCTCTTTCTCTTGGAAAGTTTCGTCAACTTTCTGCAACTTGGCATCCATATCCACCACAAACGCCTCCCATTCTGTTTTGCGGAGTTCGCGTTTCAGCTCGAGTGCCTTTGCCTGTGGGAAAGAACAGTCAATATTAACATTTTATTCCACTTTCCATCACGAGCTGCTACTTAATGAATCAATTTGAAAACTTCTTCAACATAACTATCTGACTTCATAATTATCACATGAATAATAACAATAATAATAAGCTGTATTGGGACAGATCTGTGCTGACTGACAGAACGATTCCACATACCAGGCCAGATTTAATCCTGATGAATAAGCTGACCAGGGAAACAGTCTTAATAGATGTAGGCATCCCATGATGCCATAACATGAAACACTACTACAGTGAAAAGATTTCCAAGTATCTCCCCCTGGCAGCTGAGATAAAGGATATCTGGCATCAAGAGAAAGTGGAAATAGTTGCAGTCATAATATCTGCAGTTGGATTGATGGGGAAAAAAGTGACTGCAAACCTAAGTCATCTGGGTGCCTCGAGAAACAAGATCTACTTGATGCAGAAGGCAGTGATGCTCAACACCAATATGTATCAATGGTTAGGGCATTCTTAAACTTAGCATCAGAATAATTCATCAGAGTCTTGTCATAGACCGATTTTGATGAAAAACTCACATAGTAATGTGATGGAAAATGAAAATAATAATAATAATCACAGTAAGAACATAACCTACATTTTCAGACATGTTATTCTTTATAGAATATAATATTAGAGAGCCGTCTCAAAACTACAAATTATGTTAGTAGCTGAATGAAAAATGTGTATTTATGAATATAGTATTAGAGAGCCGTCTCAAAACTACAAATTATGTTAGTAGCTGAATGAAAAATGTGTATTTATGAATATAGTATTAGAGAGCCGTCTCAAAACTACAAACTATGTTAGTAGCTGAATGAGAAATGTGTATTTTTTTAGAATATAATATTAGAGAGCCGTCACAAAACTACAAATTATGTCAGTAGCTGAATGAAAAATGTGTATTTATGAATATAGTATTAGAGAGCCGTCTCAAAACTACAAATTATGTTAGTAGCTGAATGAAAAATGTGTATTTATGGATATATCAGAGAGCCGTCAGAAAACTGAAAATTATTTCGTAAAATTGTTTCGTTTCGTTTTGTTTCATTGAAATATGTTTAACTTTATTCTGTAAACTAGGCTATATAAACTAAGCATTGTAATCAATTTGTTTCTTTTTGTGGAAGATGTGTATTTTGTTTAGATTGCTTAATGGCATAAGATAATACTATTTATGTAAGTAGCTCTATATAGTACTTGAAGCAGCTGAATCGTTTTTCTTATATTTTTTCTGTAATTCATAAGACGAACCACTCCTCGACGCAGGCCTAGCCTAATGAGGAGTGCACTTGATATTTTTTATGTTATTATGCTTTGTAAAACTGTACAATGAAGTGAATAAAAGTTATTATTATTATTAAATTAGCTGAATGAAAAATGTGTATTATTATTGAAGAGCCGTCAGAAAACTACAAATTATGTTAGTAGCTGGATGAAAAATGTGCAATATTACTTTGGAATGCAATAGTGTCCTCGGGATGCCTGACTCGAACGTTGTCCACGTTCTTAGTCATGTCACGGTATTCACGCTCATGCTGTTCCTGTTTCAGTTTCAGAATTCGTTCCTCCAGCTGAGCGCTGCGCTTCACTTCAACGGGGCGCGGCAGCGCAATGTCGCAACCTGATAGCAACTCATGTAACGGCATGTCTCCCAAAATGGCCCTCCTCTCAGCCAACCAACCGACATCGCCAACTCTTATCTCCTCAAAAAACCTCTGAGGCAACTCCTCTCTCGAACTCTCCTTCACTCGACTCAACTTCTCCTTGTTCAGAGAAATCTTTATCTCAGGATCTTCTATCGAGTCCAACATTCTGAAAACTGCGCTACTAAAACAAATAAGCGTGTTACTAAACAAAGTCAATTACTTAGTCTGACGTTAGATGCAACTTTCTTTCTAAATCACAATAGAACTCCTTCAACTCGTTCTCTTTCTCTTGGAAAGTTTCGTCAACTTTCTGCAACTTGGCATCCATATCCACCACAAACGCCTCCCATTCTGTTTTGCGGAGTTCGCGTTTCAGCTCGAGTGCCTTTGCCTGTGGAAAAAACAGTCAACATTATCATTTTATACCACTTTCCATCACGAGCTGCTACTTAATGAATCAATTTGAAAATTTCTTCAACATCTTCATAATTATCACATGAATAATAACAATAATAATAAGCTGTATTGGGACAGATCTGTGCTGACTAACAGAACGATTCCACATAACAGGCCAGATTTAATCCTGATGAATAAGCTGACCAGGGAAACAGTCTTAATACATGTAGGCATCCCATGATGCCAAACATGAAACACTACTACAGTGAAAAGATTTCCAAGTATCTCCCCCTGGCAGCTGAGATGAAGGATATCTGGCATCAAGAGAAAGTGGAAATAGTTCTAGTCGTAATACCTGCAGTCGGATTGATGGGGAAAAAAGTGACTGCAAACCTAAGTCATCTGGGTGCCTCGAGAAACAAGATCTACTTGATGCAGAAGGCAGTGATGCTCAACACCAATATGTATCAATGGTTAGGGCATTCTTAAACTTAGCATCAGAATAATTCATCAGAGTCTTGTCATAGACCGATTTTGATGAAAAACTCACATAGTAATGTGATGGAAAATGAAAATAATAATAATAATCACAGTAAGAACATAACCTACATTTTCGGACATGTTATTCTTTATCAAAATTTGGGAACAGAATAGTTTTGGGCTTTGCTTGTTGTTCTTTCCCGATCATATCCATATGATTTGTAATTGTATCAACAAATACATAAATATATAAATAAATAATAGCAGATACGACTACTCAGAAACAATGTCCGAAATCTCTCCACCGCCTGAGTAGTTTTTGCTATTACAATCAGACTGTAAGAGCACAGAATAGGTACAAAATGGAAACTGTCAATCAAACGCCTATCCAACCAATGCTTTTTATATGGCGCAAATACTAGACACGTCACGTGACCTTAGGAAGTTCCAATCCTGGTCTTCTGATTGGCTCGCGGCAGTGAACGAGATCAATTGATCCGGATCAGTAAAGTGGTCCGAACCTCTCATCAAAACATATTACAATACGGAACTTCCTAACAAGATGGCGGATTTTTGCGCCAGGAAGTTTTGTAACCGGAATTTTTGGCGGATTTTTGTGACCTTAGGAAGTTCCAATCCTGGTCTTCTGATTGGCTCGCAGCAGTGAACGAGATCAATTGATCCGGATCAGTAAAGTGGTCCGAACCTCTCATCAAAACATATTACAATACGGAACTTCCTAACAAGATGGCGGATTTTTGCGCCAGGGTACTAGCCGAGTTTCCATACTGTATGTATACTGTGGTAAGGGTGTGATCACAACATTGAATGCGTATATGTGTGCAAGTGCAAGTCGAATCAAGCCGAATCGCATATCATGAGCCGAAAAGCATAATTTGAAAAGTGCCATTGAAACGCATTGCGACTTGCATGTGGCTGCTCACACTGCACGCAACTAGCAAGTGCAAGGTTTCAGCGTAAGTGCTCCTATTGCTCTACCCAGATTGTTTCTGCACGCTTGGTCATGCATAACCAAGCTTGCACTTGCATATAAACGCATCTAATGTGATCACACCCTTATGTCGATACAAAAATGTTTAAATTGAGAGAAGATTGATCATTACACCAAATAAAACAAACAATGCATGTTGACCAAAATTTACTAGAATATTTTCAATTTTGAAGACACAAAACTAATTAGGTTCTGTTCACTGAATGAAGTATTTTTTATATACTGTAAATCATAAATTTAATCAACCATGATTATTAAAAATTGAATCGATGTCTCTAGTACCCACATAAGCTTTTAGTGTGAATAAGTGGGATGAGATAGCCAAATAGCCATGACCCTATATGAAGCCCACGTTATAATTGCAGTGTGTGATTTGCAATGGTGTTGCTATCCTTGTCTATCGTTCAACAAAGCAGATGGCGCTATCTCCTTCACGCATTGCGATGTTGCCACATCGTTCATCAACAATGTAGAAATTAAACTAATTGACAAAATATTTAACCTCAATCATGAAAATTTATTATTACATCTTAGAAAAATATATTTTCTTGACAAATAAGATATGATTAACTATTTTCAACAATAATGAACAGTTAAATTCATCAGATATACCAGTATCAGCTGTTTGGGTGGCAAGGCTTAGATCTGGCAACCCTTTTCTCCACTGCATCTTTCTACACTGCCATTATAACGTGGAACTCACTATAGTGGGATTCGACAGAATAATTCATCGAGGTACATAACTGAGGAGAAATATTTTTCCAAATCTTATAACTCAAACAGAAAATAATCTACATTCTTAAAAAGATTCATTGCAGATAATTTGTCTTGAATTATAAATAAAGAAAGATTAATCAAAAGATTCATTGAATTATAAAATAATAAATTAAAGATTTTTGTAAATAGTTCAGTAAATAATAATAATAGTATAATAATAAAAAGCAGTCGTTAGGTCATGTCAGAGGCCCTGAAATTGATCAGTTGCGACCTGAAAACTCTGACACCAGACCTGAGCCAGCCAGGTCACTCGATATTATAATTATTAGTTCAGTAGAAATATTAATTTTCATCAATATACTTGTTTTCAATACATTAAATTTTCATTTGAATTATTGCAAATTTAATATAAAAATAATATACTTACAGTGTCGTATTGACTTTGATTATCGATGATACTATCACACCTGTCAATAGCTACATCCAATTGACTCTTCAAATCTTGGAGATCTTTTCCAGCTGAAGATACTTTATCAATCTGATTGTCTTTTATTTCGGAAACTGTTTCTAATGTTTTAAACAGCTTTTCTACTTCTCGATCGGATCGTTTCTCCTAAGAAATCAAAAATACATTGTTTTAAAAAGTTTTACAATTCTGCATCTAAAAAAATCGCAATAAGGTGAAATAAATTTTATCAAAATACAATATAAATAACTATATATAAAATGAATATATTATTGACCGAGCAAAGTGAAGTCTAAGATTCAAGTCGGCGGTTTGGCATTTCTCGTTTAAATGTTTATATGTAGCGCATTTACGGCGAAACGCGGTAATAGATTTTCATGAAATTTGACAGGTATGTTCCTTTTTCAATTGCGCGTCGACGTATATACAAGGTTTTTGGAAATTTTGCATTTCAAGGATAATATAAAAGGAAAAAGGAGCCTCCTTCATACGCCAATATTAGAGTAAAATTCAGACTATAGAATTATTCATCATAAATCAGCTGACAAATGATTACACAGATGTGTGGAGAAGCCAGTCTATTGCTGTATTTCCATAAGGTCTATAGTTTCAATCAGGTACTTGTGGATGAGAATACTGCGTGAGGTCTACTGTTCACAGAACTACTAGTATATTGATTATTGTAGTAGATACATTTTTTTGGACTCAAAATAGTGTGTGAATTAAGTTATCATTTTTACATAACCTCTAGACTGTGTATTCCAAATTAAGGTTTAGAGCAGTTTTGGGCGAATGCCTGTTGTTTTTACCTGGATTGTATTTGTATATGAATAAATATCATTATATATAAAATACAATATATATATATATATATATATATATATATATATATATATATATATATATATATAAATAACTTGGGCAGATGGAAGTTGAGTAAGTTAATATTGACACCATATTGTTTTCCTTCTGAGTTTAATTAAAGACTGATAAACATCTGAACGCGAATGGAATAATTTATTGAGATCGAGCTCTCTTATTTCCAAAATCAATCCTGCTTTTCATAATGATTACTTGCGTTGATAGCATCATTGTTCAATATTCATAGATAAAGTGAGGGAGATGATCGGGGCAACCTTTTATAATTGGTGTTTGAAAAATATTCTTGAGGTTTGTTAAGGTGCGTACAGATTCACGCGCCGCGAACATGAGCAATTCACTTTCAATCAGCTGATGCTAAGCTTTTTATATCTGTATCTTACCGTTTCTGTAAAAATACAAATATAGTCAGCTGATTAAGAGTGAATTGCTCATGTTCGCGGCACATATATCTGTACGCACCTTTAGAGATTGAGCTAAAGGTGCACAAGTTCTAAAACTCCAATTCATATAAAATATAAAGCTCACAAATGCTATTTTTTATTATAAACTTGACAATTTTACGGGTGGGCGGAGACGAATCACCAACCATCAGGTCAGAATCCTGAATCCTGACTAACCTAATCGACATAAGCCAATTTGGTGCACTACAGCTAAGATTTTTCTGTCAATTCTATCTTTTATTTCTATTAATTATCTTGTTGTTATAGAATTATATTTTTTACCTCAAATTCTTTGAGAAAATATTGAATTTCACCACTCACGAACGGGCGATGATCAAACAGCCGACTCCAAATGTCCCCAGCATCTATAAAATAGATCAAGTTTTAGAATTGTAAAATATTAAAAAGGAAGAAGAAAAAAACATATATGTATTTATTAATAATATTTATATGATACAATATGAATTGCTGGGATTTTTAAATATCAAAAAAATAGTTAGACTGAAATCATTTTAAAATGGGACACTTAACTTCGAGTACAAGCGTATTACCTGATAACTGAAACAAGAATAAGATATACAGGAACTCAATACCATTGATATAATAAATTATCACTTGTGCACTCAAAGTAGTCTAGCCACAAGTTTAAATGCAATACATAATATGGTAGGATGAGTTGCACTGATTTTATTAATAATTTGAGTTTCATTTAGAAACAAACAATTAATTTTATTAAACTGATGGAAAAGGCTGCAGTAACAGTAAATAAAGGTCATAATTAGGTATGGTTAGTATGGTAGCTTAAAAAATCGGTTCTGAAACGTACAGAAGTCTATATAAAATGTGCTGGTATACTAAACACTAGTATTTTTTAGATGTACAGTTTATATTCTAATAGGACTAGGAGTTTGCAATAAGATTTGCTCCAAGACATCTGAATAAAATTTAATTCAGTACTTCAATCAATAGTCTTTTTATAGGTTATGTTAATCTAAGTTGAATTACGTAAACAAAAACGTCTGTCAAGCAAATTAAAACATGATTGAAAATAATGGTGTTAGTCTCTTACCTTTAATAATAGCTGACATTATAAATCATGACATTTTCATTATAAAAAATCAACCATTTGTTGGAGTTCATTCAAATTCGTAATGTCTACTTTCACTTATGGAAGGTTAAACGTTTTAGAGAATGATTATTATTTCAAAGCTATTTTAAGAAACACTTTGAAACGAGCTAATTAACTTTTTTAAAGTTTTAAATGATGTTAAATAATGAATTTTACTAGTAAAGTGAAACTCAAAAGCTCACAACCAACGATTTCAGAAAGCTGAAATTTGCAAACGCAGACCACAGACGTCAAACAGCTGATCAGATGTCATGATCACATGACAACCACAGATTATAAAGTAGAGAAATAGTTCCGTTTGAGGTACTGCACTATATTTGACAGTCGGCCATGAGAGAGACATGACTCATGACTCGACTGTCTATAGTGAGGTCCACGTTATAATGGCAAGGAAGAAAGATGGGAGAGCAACGTTGCCAATCCTCTGTCTTGTCAATGCCTTCTATAGACGGTAGCTGATACAGGTTCGTTGATGTAATATTAAATACTGTTCATTCTCGTTTAAAATAATCATTTTTTAATAATTTCATAATGAGAATGAAATATTTTGTTAATATTATTAAAATTTTTGAAAGACAGACTTTGATCTGGCAACAGAGCAAAGCAAGAAAGAGATAGCGCTATCCGCTTTGTTGAATGATAGACTAGGATAGCAATACTTTTTCTAATCACTGTCATAACGTGGACCTCAATATAATATATAATTTACCAGTTCAATACTGTATTCTTGAAATAGTTAAACAATATTTCATATCAGAATGTAAACAATTCGACTACCGTATTGTACTCTGGACATTATAGATTTACTGTAGGAAATAAAAATAAAACTATTGACTGTTGATATTATAATTAGATATTACCTCTCAGGGCATAGATTAGACCCTGTGCTCAGGGTCAATGTCAAAGGTAGAGTGTTGGAAATTGATGCATTTTATTCAAATGTGTCAAAATATGGTAGGGTGGAAGCAAGACCTCCTAAATATTTAGGAGGTCCTGGTGGAAGGTAGAAGGAAGCTGAGACTTTATTTTAAGGTATGATCACATTGGATTATGTGCAAGTGTACGCAAGCGCGCAGATGAGTAACAAAATCTGGAAAGAGGTATAGAAATTCACACTGAAAGTGTACACTTTCTGTGTCTCTATGGCTATTTCCAAAACTTTCTTCTCATCTGCACGCTTGTTCATGCATAATCACACGTGCACTTGCTTCGACCTATGTGTATCCAATGTGACCGTACCCTTAGCCACGGAGGAGAGAACTCCTTAATTTTTTTTCTGTGCCTTAACCTAGATAAATTCTGTACTTTTCAACTCTCTCAGCCACCTTTCTCCTCTACCTACATCGTGGTTTGCCCTTCGTGGAGTTTTTCTTCCTCCTCTACAATTTTGACCCTCAGGTAGCGGAGGCGATAGCTGAGAGTATTCAAGAGTAATGCATGTATTCCAATTTCAAATCTGTCAGAACATAGTGGAGGGGCAAAAGTAGAGTGTATCAGCATAGCCACCTCTAATACAAGGCCCCGGCCTACGATAGGTATTGCAACGTCGCATTGTAGGCCTAAAATCTAATACATGATTGGTGAAAAAGATTTATTAGATATTAGATTCTAGGCCTACACTGCGACGTTCCAATGTCGTAGGCCGGGGCCTTGTGTTAGAGGTGGCTATGTTATCAGACATTAGAATATTGTCTACGCTCTATTTCACCTTCTATTGTCGGAAGGAAGCTTTTCAATGGGCTGTAATCAGTAATTGTATAAGAACCAAAGACCTTGAATATGCATAGACTCACATGCAGCGCTAGTGTCGCACTTCCAATTGAAATCGGTCATTGAGGGGGCAACCTATTAGATTATTACATACCAATGCCTTTGTAATCTATAATATTACTAATATATAGATATAATATATCGTGCTAAAATACCTCAATGACGGCCTTCAATTTCAAGTTAGAACTTTCATTGGGAAGGCATAGGCATTGTGGGTCTATATCTCTTTAAGGTCTTTGATAAAAACTAAGCCACATGATGTGCACACTAAATTCATGAGTTCACTGTTAAACTACATTTGACTTCAACTGTAGATAAAAAAGATATCTGTTATTGAGATTAGGTGGGCCTGTCCCGACTGTACTGCAATGCCAGGTCGACCCGTGATGGAGGTGGAGCAAGCTCCCAACACTCCATAATATATTTCCTAAAATTAATTCAATATAATACTGGTCACACAATGTGTGGCTTATCAGAAATTTCTTTTTCGCCACACTGCACAGCTGTTTTCCAGTCCCTACGTAGATCTGGAAGACATTGTTTGCAGACGACTCTCGTCTGACGTCAGAACCGGTTTCTTTCCGGCCGCTAACATGGAACTAAGAAAGGTGAAAGAGAAATGGTCTTTAGCATTGGGAGCTAATGTATCGGATTTTCGGATAGCTGATGAAATGCATCTATTTAATGTCTCTTTTGATTTAAAAATCATCACCTAAGCCAAGCTAGATGACAACTCTATATGACAGCATCAGCTGTTGGAACGCACAAGAGACCCACGAAACCGCCTAACTTTTTGGCATCAGCTAAACCTGTAGTGTGGTGAAAAATATCGTACGCTTTATATAAGGTGTTTATAAAAGTGTTATAAGTGTTTATAAGGTCTTTATAAAAGGTTTACGGTATTCAGATAACATATTCCCGAAACTATTCTCATACCTTATAAACACTAACTTTCTGTGCTTGTAGCGTGATATACTATTTATAACCGTAAAATTGCTGAACAAACACAAAGTGAGGCAGTTTCTTTTTGTCATCTCGTTACTCGTTTACTTATGTGATAAGATTGTACCCACACCTGCAAGTCGTGTTCCTCCTGAGAGTGAGAGCATGAGGAGCTCACAGTGAGAGCACAGTATACATACAGTACGGAAACTTGGCTATACCCTGACGCCAAAATCCGCCATCTTGTTAGGAAGCGCCGCATTCTAATAGTATTGATAGTAGGTTCGATCACTTAATGATCCGGATCAATTGATCTCATTCACTGCCACGAGCCATCAGAAGACCAGGATTGGAACTTCCCAAGGTCACGTGACGTGTTTAGTATTGGGGTCATGTAAAATGCATTGGTTGGATAGGCGTTTGATTACAAGTTTCCATTCTGTAACTATTCTGTGGTGAGAGCTTTGACAGCATGAGGAGCGAATCCTGTATCCTGTATTTGGTAGCCAACATGTAGTAGTAATTCAAGGTACGTACTCATGGAATAGTACATGAAAAAATGCTCGATCCCATGTGCAAATACAATGTCAATTATACTTCAATAATCAATTCAACAACCAGAAGCAATGCATTGTAATGATGTAATTGTTCATGATTGTATACTATTATTCATACAGTATTAACATACAATGATAATTCAACATCACATTTCAGCAGAGCTACTAATAAACAAATTTAACGGATATCAGACCTAATTCTAAAAGTCAAATGATAAAATATTAACTGCATAGTACTTTTTGGGTGGTAATATTGAACTTTTAAAAACATATTCATGCTTAATATAAAATGGCACATATGAATTACGGTATTATGCTATTACGCCACATAGCGACACAAAAAGTTATGGTAGGTGATTTTTTATGAAATTTCATTCTAAATATAAATTGAAACATTCGAATTATATATGAAAAAATACGCCACAAAAAAGTTGTGGCAAGTGAATTTTTAATAATTAGGATAAATTTAATTTCCACTACAAAATATAATATAGATTTGGTACAAGAAGTTGATTATTCTCTTTGAAAACTATTTAAAACAAGCAGAAGGCTATGTTTTTACAAATAATAACACAATAAATCTATATGTAAGGCACTTCAATAAAAGTTACCGTATCTTGCGATTAAAATATTATGCTTACACCCATAATGATCAGACTTATAAAACATTTTTTGATATGTGATTAAATTACGATTCCTAAGTTTAATAAACAGTCATAGAGTTTTCGAAGAGCTGTGATAAATCTTCTTCCGATTGTTCTCTTGGAGCGAGCTTGGTGATCCGATGCTGAAATCATAAAGTACCGGTAGTCAAATTAGTTGAGAACAGCTATAATTAGTATAATATATCACAAGTATAATATAAATTAGTATAATATTATATATCACTTATAATATATCACAATAATTCACAAAATATCTAATTATAGTCCAGGCAATGAATGCTCAAAAAAGGTTATAGAGGGAAAAGTTGAGAAGACAATTTTTGACCCCGCAGTTCTGTTTAGGGTAGTAAGGAGGTAAACATATCAAAAGTCCCCACCCCTACCCCCGTGCTAAGGGTGTGGGGGTGGTTTGGAGGTACCATTTTTTGGTTTCTCGCATAAAACTCAAAAACTATGTATCCTAAGGACTTGACTATCATTTAACAAATATTAAAGCTTACATAATTTCCTACAATATTGCTGCAATATTGACTGGACTATTATCAGATGTGAGAGATATTAGACACCAGAAGAGATTAAAACTCAAAAACTATGTATCCTAAGGACTTGACTAAAATTTAACAAATTAAAGCTTACATAATTTCCTACAATATTGACTGGACTATTATTAGATGTGAGAGATATTAGACACCAATTCAATGCAATTAATTTCTTACTCTATAATAAAACCTCTATTTTTCATCATTTAATTAGTGAGAAGTACGTCATTTGGTAAAAACACTAGATAATACAAATTCTCTACTATATGTATTTTTTTGAAAGGTAGTAAGCTAATTTATTACATTCTTACTTATATTTCTATTTGAACTTGTTTATTGATTTTGTCCCGTTACTGGGTTTAGGCATCTAGCTTGTAACACATACATTACATTACATACACTATATTAATCTGAAACTCATACATTACAGAATTAAAAACAAATTTAACCATCTCCAATTAGAATTTAAAATGCAATATTTCATCAATTCGATAAAAACACTTCATTCACATGGGCTACTTTTTAAATTGATAAAAGCAGTATAAAAATCTTGAAGTACCCTTTATTTTTTAAAAACTTTTAAATAGTTGAGTAACTAGTTTCGGTGATCACACCATCGTCAGGTTATAAAATAAAATAAAGGGTACTTCAAGATTTTTATACTGTTTTTATAAACAATGTTTTATAAACTGTGTTTCAGTATTGATTAATAAATTTTGTAATAACCTTGCATTTGCTTGGCTGGTTTTGAGACCTTTCTATTGTTTGACAGAGTTTTTCGATTCTACTTGATGTAATTCTACTTTGTGACTTTAAACTATTGCTTTGACTTTATTATTTCGTAATTGTATTACCATGACTTTGTCAATTACCTATATTGGTCTACGACAATAAAATCTATTTATTTATTTATTTACTTGAGAAAAATATGGTCTCACAACCACTGTTTCTTTGTCTGTTCCTTACCATCGAAGTATCAAATAAAATCACAGATTCTTTCAATCTGAGTCCAATAACCTACTACAGTATTTATATTGGAGAAAATGGTTAGAAAATTACCTGTGGAAGAGTTCCTTGCACCAATCCAGGAATGTCTGACTTTTTATAGCCCAGAGCAGATAGGCCGTTCTCCACTTTCATCACATGCATAAATTCTCTAACCGTATCCGCCAAAACAGCTCCTAAAAATTTAATAACAATAAAATTTCAATAATAAGTTATGTTGTACAAATGGATGAATAATATATAAAATATTTGAGATGTATTCCACACTTATCAGTGTATATATTATAAGAATATATTCAATATTGAATATATATCATTGTGATACATTCTGTGATTCATTTAGAGTATAAAATCAACCTTCAAAATTCCAAATTTTAAATCATCATTTCTGGACCGAAAATCAAGTGACGAAGCAGTGTGTGACTATATAACCTTATCTTTTGGACAACATTAACATTTTATCAAAATTTTTGGAGAGAAATAGTACAGGCTCAGCCTAGTTTTTCCTCCAATGTCATAATTGTATTATGATTATAGTATTTTATACAATAAATAAATAAAATGAAATGAAAAAATAGCTATGAAGCTTCTATTTTCCGAGTAATACAATAGAAGATCTACTAAAACTAATTTTACTTGGATTTGTGTAGCGTTATGCCGGTTGCAGACGACCACAATCGCATGTGGGATGTGGAGTTCTACTATTTTCCTTCTGTGGTACCACAAACGCAGCGCATATGGAATGCATTGGCAGGCATGGCAGTGGCACTGATACTTCCACATGGCGTTGTGCGCTGTGGTAGCGATTATTTTCCTTGCGATTGAGGTACCACAGGTTTGAGCACCACGCTTCCCCTAGCTTCTATACCACAATCGCACTAATGAGCGTTTTCTTAAATGTAGTGTGAAAGACTCTCTGCGTTAGTCGTATTGTTCTGTGGTATGTCGGGCCTACATCCCACATGCGATTGTGGTTCGTCTGCAACCGGCTGTTGAGCGGCAATAAAATTATATTTATTTATTTATTTATTTATTTACTTATAAAAGAACTGTACTTATAAAGCTGCGTTTACACCAAAGTTAACAAAATGTTAATAACTTAATCCTTATAGATTCTATTCGATTGAATGGAACTTGACAAACGCAAATGTTCATCATGTGTATGATAAATTATGTTTAATCTAATAGAATATATATAGTTTGGTGTAAACGCAGCTCAACTGTTCTAGCGTTTGTGACAATTTTTAAAGCTTGTTGAAAAATTTCAGATGATATTGGAAGATGCTGTGCACGGGTAACAGCCGTTTGACAATAGTTTTTAGTTTGACAGAATGCATCCGACAGGCTCTCATCAAAGATAATTTCTTGATCTTAGATGATAATCTGATATTTTTAATTTTGTGATAATAAGGTATCCTATTATATTAAGCGAGCAATTTCTGTATTTATATATCTGGTTATTTATGTTCAACGGATCTCGAAAACGGCTTTAACGATTTTCACGAAATTTGGAACATAGTAGGTTTATGATATAAAGATTCGATTGCACTAGGTCTCATCCTTGGGAAAACTCGCTGAACGACATTAAAAGGATAATTCATCCTTGGCTGAAACAGCTGAGACTTTTGTCGTCTGTGGATAGTAAAAAGTAAGTGAGCGAGTGAGTATGTGAAAAATCAAAATATCGCATCCCCGAAATTCATAAGATAAATGCATCCGACACGCTCTCATCAAAGATAAATTTTTTTATCAAACTGGATCGAATTTCTTGAATACTGGAAGGCTAAATAGCATAGAGATGATCCTGAAATAAAATTGATTCTGCTTAGTGCAACTCAACAAGAAAAATGTCAGAGGATAATGTTAGGCTGGTCACACACAGATTAGTCAAGACAAGACTAGTCACGTTTAGTCACAATACTTCACATTGTTGCTTATGACGCAACTCACACTGCTTAGTCATCGCAATTAGACATGACTCCATAAGCAACGATGGGAAGTATTGTGACTAAACGTGACTAGTCTTGTCTTGACTGATCGGTGTGTGACCAGCCTTAAGGTGCATCCAGACATGCTCCACGATCAAGCGCATTTCATTTCTCATCAGCTGATGCTGTTCTTATTATATCTTTATTTGTAGCTTATTTGTCAAGTGCCGTCGCGTTTCAAGGCACAGGGATCCATCTTCAGCGTACACGGAGACCTTCCCTGGTCCTTTCCAGAGTACCCTACAGGTAGGGTAGGAATCACAGAAGATAGGCCTACTCCCTGCACGCTGAAGATGGACCCAGTGCCTTGAAACGCGTCCAGTCTCAATAAGTAAGTTGTAAAAGTGACTCAAAATATTATCAATTTATTTACCAATAGTTCAAATAAGGTCGAAAACCCTAGAAGTAATTGTGAAAAATAAATTTAGACAGAGAGAAAACTGAATGTTTTTTCAACTTTTGAGATAAAATGTTATTATTACTGATTGTATTGTTCATATGCTATGATACTATTCAATTCAATTGATTAATGATTACTTAAAGATTACTATTAATGATTTTCATAAAAAGTATTGGAGCCAACAAAGAAGACACTCATATTAGATTAATGACGAATGAAATATATTGTACCGACATGTAAGATTGATAATATTTAAATGCATGATGTTGATATGGAAAAGTTCTACAATAATTATGTATCTAGTGTACAAAAATCTCTCCAAAATGTGAATGTGAACATTTTTTATACGTTTTCCATTTTTCAAAACTCATAACAAATTTAATAATATTCCTCATGATGAAAAATTCTTGAAATACTTATGGATTAACTTATAGCATGTTGAAATTCCACGATGGAATACATTGAATACAAATGGGATATATTCATTTTACTTAAAATTGATATTGTTTCTTCCATAACAAAACCTTTATAATAACTGTTATTAATTTTGATTTTAACTATTATTATTAATTTACTAGCAAGTAACCCGTGCTCCGCAAGGGTCTATTATTTAAATCTTGACGAATTTAAAACTTGACCGAGTGGAATCTTGAAGAGTTTGAAGTAGGCCTAGAACCATCCTCGGTTAATTAGGAACCTATATTCAGAATTTCAAGTTAATCAGTCCAATAGTTTAGACGAGATGATGCGTCAAACATAATTTTCTATCCCGTACTTGTATGAGCCAGTTCTTTTCTTTATTATAGTATAGAAAAGTTATTCAACTTGGTGCTAACCTAATAAAGTAACAGAACTCAAATTTTGTTTAGAAACCTTCCTCAACTTAATGCCAACCTGACAAAATAGCACTGGTTATTAATTTAGTTGCCAAATTTTAACCATCTGTTTCGAAGAGGTAGTCTCTCTAGATTATAGTTCTATATTAATATATGGTATGTATTCATGTCCCATGAATGAAATTGGAACATTAATTCTGAAAAATCTAGAAGGAAAATTGAAATTTGGGCTTCGAGGTGCACGAAATTGATATTTTTAGAATCTATGTGCAAAATTTGGAGATCTAAATCATTCCCGTTTTTCCGGTATGCAATCCACAAGTTGACATGTTTTGATGCGAACAAACACAAACCTGCTCTCTCTTATTATATAGATATTTTACAGTTTCTTCTATTAAGCTTATTGAGAATAAAACTTCAATCATTCATTCATAACTTTGTTGTAAGAGTTGTAGTCGAAACTAAAAGAGATTTATTTTACTGTTGAAATTCCACATTGAAATACTGTTTCGTAGTTACAAGTTACAAAACGTTTATTATTGTGCTGGAATGTTATTATTCAGCCAAACCGATTCAGCTGTATATGAATGCACTGAAATTCCTGTTTGTTTATAAAATTGATGATCCTAAGCTCAAAGAAGAATTAGAACGCACCTATATCCTTCAGGTTGGAATGTTTTGACGTTGCCAGAGATGGGATAAGAGAGTCCATGACACAAGTGGACTCCAGCGTTGCCGAAGCCGACACCAGCCATGGTGGAAGCCAGGTGCATGTTTGATCTCGCTTCCAGGTCATCCGGTTGGTAGACAGCTCTGGAAATTAGATAGCATCAACTAGATTAAACAGGAATATAGTAAAATATTTCCGCTCAAAATCGGGATCTAGAGAATGATGAATGAACATCATTGAACTTACATTGTGAGTCTGTTCATGTAGGTATTCTATTGAGCATTTGAAAAAATCCAATTGAAAGAATTATTAGAACAAATACATCCAAGCAAAATCAAAGACGGTGGAGTTATTAGATTACTTTGTACAGTAGGCTACATTAATTTGCAACTGAATGTGATTTTATCAAGTAATATTTTTGCAGGTAGAAAAAAAAACAGGTAATGAGCAGTAGGTAGTGGAAATAATAGTACTGAATTGTGAATTACTTTCAAAAGTTATTCACAGAATTTAACCTTCCGGTAGTCGCGCCCTACTCAATCACACGAGCAGTCGCGTGTTGTATTTTGTACAACCAATTTTCCAAGTGTTATGTACTCTGTTTACTGTCAAAACATTTTAATTAATTGTATAATTACTTTTTCCATCTTCTTGGATTATTTTACGCCTATGAACATTTGGATGATTACCATTTCATAGCCCAATAAGGTACATCAAGCAAAGCCATCAATTCTGTGTTATTGGTTCGTTTACAGTATAGAATAGAATAGAATAGAATAGAATAGAATTTATTGGTCATTCAATATTCACAAGAAATACATTGACTTTGTCAGATTACATTTTGAAATCAAAATTCATACATAAAAATTTAATACATAAATTCATAAATCACTATTACTACAGGAACTGCACCCAGTTAATCAAAAAGAAATCATTCACAGTATACAGACATTCATTAATCAACACATATTTTATTTTATTTTTAATTGTGCATATGTGAGTAACTTAAACTTGTCAGGTGTGGAGTTGTATAGCTTTATTGACATGAAATGCCAGTTTCTCTGCGATTTGGTATGGCTGTATTGAGGAATTCTAAGTCTATGTCTATTTCGTGTATTTAAGTTATGGTGATTATTATTTGAGTCATATTTTACCAAATTTTTTTGTACATAACAAAGAATATTAAAGACATACAGAGATGGCAATGTCAGTAAGCCTAGTTCAATAAAATGCGGTTTACAATGAGCATTGAGAGGCAAATTACAAATGATCCTAATAGCTTTTTTTTGAAGGACAAAGATTGAATTAGCTCTTACACTATTAGCCCAAAGCATTATTCCGTAAGATAGGAGACTTTGTATGTGTGCGTAATATATATTTATCAGCACAGGCTATCAACCGTTACAGATAGTCTACGAAGCAATAAAGGCCTTTAGCAAGTTTACTAGACAAGAAATCAATGTGTGCCTCCCATGATAGACAAGAATCAACCATAACACCAGAAACTTGATAGGCGTCGTGTCCTTCTCCTTTCTAAAATTAAAAATTATATCCGAGGTTTTATCATTATTAAGAGACAGATTATTAGCTGCACACCAGTCCTTTAGAATACAATAACTGTGATTCCGTTCTCTTTCAAGATCATCTTTGGATGGACAATTTATTTTCAAACCTAAGTCATCAGCAAATAGGTAACCGTCCTAGACAGTTCCTATCAATATTAATTGGTAAATCATTTATATAAATATTGAAAAGAATGGGGCCCAATATAGAGCCCTGAGGAACGCCAAACTCCAATAATCTGCCATTTGACAGAACCCCATCTTTAAAGACAAACTGATTCCTGTCACTCAAATATGATAATATAAGTTTGACTGCACCTGGTGTAAAGCCATAGAAAATTAGTTTATCCACCAAAATATCGTGTTGAATAGTGTCAAACGCTCTTGAAAAATCGTATGACCTTAGACCTACAGAATCACCTGCCTCCATGTTGCTAATAACCCCACTTACAACATTAACAATAGGATCATTTGTGCTTCTACCCGCCCTGAAACCAAATTGCTTATGAGAAAATAAATTGTTGGTCTCAAAGAAATATGACATCTGTTCATGAATCAACGTCTCAAACACTTTAGAGAAAACAGGTACTATTGCAATTGGCCTGAAATTACTTTTCTCCTTTCTGGAACCCTTCTTATGTATGGGCAAAACTTTTACATTTTTCAACTTTTCAGGATAGATACAACCAGCAATAATGCATTCATTAAATAAAAAAGCCAGAACCTCACTTATTTTATCAGCAGCTATCTTCAAAATTGAAGCATTTAGACCATAAATATCCATACACTTACTGTTGCTTAGATTTAAAATTGTATGAAAAACTTTTTCAACAGTTACTGGCTTGAAAGAAAAAATTACTCCTGGTTTTTCCAACTTACTGTAATAATAAGCTGTACTTTCAATACTGACAGGAATATTATTGCTTAGCTGCGTAATATAATCTACAAAGAAATTATTAAAGTCTTCCGAGCTTACATCATCAACTGAAGATCTATTACTACATTTCTTATTTGTTAGACTATTTACAATTCTCCATAAAGCCTTACTTTTATTAACAGAGCTACTTATAATTTTATTGTGATAGGAAATTCTTGTCTTTTTTATTTCAATCCTATATGACTTTTTTGTTTCTTTATAGCAGGAGAGTAACTCAGGTGTTTTTAAGGTTTTATATAAATGATACAGCCCATCACATTTAGCCTTCAACGCTCTTAGCCTACTATCATACCATTCATTTTTTTGCTTGAAATTATTGGTTTACAAGTTTTCCATTGGAATGAACCATTCACAGCTCTCATGAATATTTCAAAAATTTATTGTACCTATCATTATAATTTGTTACGGAGTACACCTCCAACCAATTTATGGATTTCAGAAAACTTAGAAAAATTCCTACATTAGCATTATTAATTAATCTAAACTTAGTGTTATTTACAGTACTTTTTACATCCTTATTTATGAAGTTGAGTCTAAACAGAATTCCTTCATGATCAGAAAAGAGAGAGTGAATGATTTCAGTTGACCATAGACTATTATGAATATCTGTCAAAATATTATCAATACATGATCCATTTGAAACTCCATCAAGACCAGGTCTAGTAATATCATTAATAGTAACAGTCAACCAAAACTCTCAAACAAATTCAATAAATCATTTTTAAAGCAATCATGACCTAAAATATTTACATTGAAATCTCCACATATGATCAAACTGTAACCATTTTTAAAAACAGCACTTAATACATTATAAAAACACGTTAAGAATTCATTAAAAAAACTTATACTTCTATTGTAGGGTCTATAAACTGACAAAATTATTATTTTATCCCTGACAAGTTCAATTGCTGAAACTTCGCATACCATTTCGATTGACATGTCTCTAATATGATCAAGAGCCCTGAATTCCAGTTGATCATGAACAAAAATCGCTGACCCACCCCGTGCTCGGTTTGTTCTACAAAAAACAGAGGCAGTTTTGAAACCAGGCAGATATGTAAAATCCACATCAGTACTATTAATCCAATGCTCAGATATAGTAAGAACTTTATATTGTATTTAGTACAAATAAGAGACAAGTAGTCGAATTATTACATAGGCCTGTATATTCAAGAAAAAACAATTAAGCTTGTCATTGCTATAATCATTATACCTGGTTACCAATGAGAAATTGTGAGAAACAGAATTAGAAATCATAATATTATCAGGCCCTCTTTCAACAATATTAACATGGGTATCAGTCCTTAATTGTAAATCTACAGCAGATATGCTTGAAGCATCTTTGTCATGAGAGTTTAATTTAAATGCTCCACAACAACTGGCATATTGGGTTCAACAGGAGGATTGTCAACATAATTAGAATCGTATTCAGATCCTAAAGTTTCATCAATTGTTATAAAAGATTGTATGATATCATTCTGACTGTCAATGGATTTTCTTCTAGAAGAAAGCTTTTCTGGACTAAATGCACGATCAATACTGGTAGGGACTACTAACTTATTTCTGTATAATTTCTCTCTGTCATACTCGCCAATTAACGCAGCTATTTTTCTACTCACACTCTGTTTACCTTTTGTGTTCAGATGCAAACATGCTTTGTGTAGTTGGAAGGTTCAAGATACCATATATCAATTAGATGAATGCTATTCCTATGACACAAGGAACGTATTTCACTATTTAGCGCATCAATCATTTCATTTCAGTTGAATTGAAACTTAAATCATACCTGTAAGGAACAGTTGACAATATCAAATTACAATTTCCATATTCATTTGCTAAATAACTCAACTTTCTAATGTAAGCTTCAATATCGCTTTTTTGAAATTGTTCGACACACTATTGTACCCGCTATAACAAACACCCAATCATTCAGACCCAGATTATGACGTCTACTACAAGAAAGCATTTCATTCGAAATTATTTCAAAAGTTGCTCCTGGCGCAACGTAAGCCTCACATGAGTAGCCAACCGGCAGTCTCTCCCATATTAAATCTCTCATTTTTCTACCCTGACTATCAGCCCACAAATAAACACTATAACGTGAATAACTTACAGTATTACCTTTAATTACTTTTTTGTTTAGTTACTGAAGCATATGTCATTTGAAGTCGATTTGACATTAGGGTTGGACCAAGTTAGTCTTGATGCCGCAGAAGCATTTTCCGTTATTGTGTTCCGTAGACAGAGATTATCAGCTTCCAGAGTTTCTATCGTAGTCATCATTTTCTTATTTGATCACTCAAACCTTCAATTTCTAACTTGTGATTTTTAATTTTTTCTTTTAGGGTTGAAGCATTTTCATTGACAGAAACACTTTTAGGTAAATCTATCTCAGCTACATAATTATTCACTGTATTGCATGATACGTCGACTCGCGATTTTCTGCATCTACATTTAACTGAAAACTCATTCAACCTAGTCTCCATGTCAGCAGCACGATCTACCGCTGCTTCCCACTCTATTAGACGCTTTTTAAGAGTCTCTTTAAGTTCATGAATTTCCTGCAGTAAATGAGGACAGCACTCAGAAGAAGAATCTTTCACTGACAGTTCAAAAGCCGCTGACTTTATCACTCTTACACCGTCGTTTGAAGCAGAAACCTCCTCATGTAAAGACTCAGAAAGCTCGCTATCTATTTAGATGATATATCTACGAGTGCATCAAATTTCCGGTAGACTGTTCAAAGAATTTCAGGAGATTTACTTGTTATAGACGAATCATGAGTATTTGATACGCTAAATTTCTGGATGAGGCAGGCGGTGTATTCATGTCTATTTTCTCGTGATTATGCGTTCCCGTTCTACTTTTAAGCATGACAATTTCAGCATCCGTCCTAACACTAGCACAGCAATTTCTCGCTAAGCATCTCCAAACAATATCTCCGGTGGACACCGGCCCCGCTTTTCGATATTTAAAAGAGTCAACGAGAATCGCTGGGTTGCCCTTGCTCGTAGTTGTTTTTATCATATTTATTCATAGAAAAACAGAAAATGAAAATCGTAGCTTGAAATGTTTATATGAATTGTTATAAAAGAATTGATTTGTTGATATTGCTGATAAACAATGATATTGTTATCATGTATATGTTCAGTGAAACAAGAATAACCTTCATAAAAAACAGCAATTGGAAAGCACAGAGATTCAAACAAATCCGCCTGCAGACTTTGAATTGTCTCAATCGTTGATTGGTTACAAGCAAAGGTTAGTTGCTAGGCGACCGCACGAGTAAACAAGAGATACCGGTATTCAACAAGCAGCTGATCGTGAGTCGCAAAGAACACAGTCCGAAACACAATGTTAACTAATCACAAAATCAGATAGTAAGTCTCAAGATGACAATAACAACAACTGAAATACAGTACTGAACTTGTAAAAACTATTCTCAGTTTCTCAATACAGTGCACTTGTCCAGCAAAACTAACCTCTTGGCTACAGAAATAATCCGAAACACTTAGTGAAAATAAGGTTCGACCAATCAGGTAAATTACTGCATTAATTCACTTATAAACACTATAACAACCGTCTGAAATCACTAAATTCTGTCAATTTTTCAATTAAATAGTTAAGATTCTAAATAAATACGGAGAAGTAATTACAGCAAACTAACTGGGCAGATCAGTCCTGCCAACCTCGATATTTAAATTTACAGTCCCCGACAGTCCCCGTATAGGCTACAGTCTTTCCCTAACTTATGCACAGTGCGACTTATGCACTGTCGCGACTAAATGGCACCTAAAGACTGAACCATTGCTCGGTTGCTACTGCAACTCAGTGGAGTGATGGGGGGAAAGTTTTGGAATGCATAGGTGACTCATTCACTGACACCACCCCATTCAATAGCTTTGTGCAACAAAAAACTGACACTGTTGTACTTTTTCCAATAGCGCGACTGCCGGAAGGTTAAAAATAAGCTATTACCTAAAAATGTCATACAAGCAATATTCTTAACAATATATAAAATGAGATGAAGTGGGAATAATATATAGCCTACTCGTATAAACGACTTGGTTTATATAACTATTATATTTCCATAAAAGGAATTTGATCCTGGAATCACATAGAATCAATTATTAGCGATAATAATCATAATAAAATAAATAGAAAACGATCGGAATGTACACCCAAGAATGGAACTGAAATTGAAAATGAACTATAAAAGGTTTATATGCACCATCTTGGTTTAAATGGAGATCAACTGTTGGTTTAAACCCAGAATGTAACACATTATGATAAATACGATCATTCCTCCATGTAATCGTGGGTTAGAATTGTAGACGTAGATGTACATAAGACCATAAACTATGAAAGATACGATGAGACTTGAAATTCGTATTCAAACGCAGTGGCGTATCCAGGGGGGGATTTGGGGATGTATCCCCCCTCCGAAATGGAACCTGAATTTTTTGTGGCTGTCACAAAAATTAGCAACTAATGTCATATTTTATAATATCGTACTATTTGAGTCTAGAAATATATAAGGGATGAGATAATAGCACTGCAGTAGAAATGATAATAATAAATGAGCTACTTTATTGAAGATAGTGAATGGTATCTAGTCCTAGTGCTTAGGGAGTAGATAGTAGGGGATAGAGAAACTACAGATAGCACTTCAAAGTTATTATTTCACTTTTTACTATCTATTATTATGAAGGAATTCAATATAGCTTATGTTGCTCTAATTGGTAATAGTTTATCAAGTTTCATGAATATCCTTAAACAAAACTCCAGCAGTTTCTTCTAGAGAGATAGAACTCCCGAAAATTTCACAGTAATGATGTACGTGCGTAGTTTCTATATTTATTTGTCAATCAAGTAAAACTAAGCCTATAAAAATGGTTGAAAAGTGCTTTATTGGAGCCAAAATTTAAGCATTCTAGCTTGTTAGATAATAATGAGTAAATAGGCCATCTAAAAAATCACTATTTATAGTCAAACAATTGAAAGACTAATAGAATTCTATTATTTATTTAATAAAAAACCAATAGGCCTATGAAATTTTCAAGGAAAAATCGAAATAATAAGTGGCCTACTGATCACCAAAAAAACTTGAATGGAATGTTTGTTTTCAAGTCGAAATTGCGTGAAATCGCACCAAATTGAAGGTACATTTTCAAAATTTTCCGGGGGAGGGCCCCCGGACTCCCCTTTCGTAGGGGGTATTTCATACCCCTCAAACCCCCGGTGTCACCCTCAAAGTTTAGGTGCTTTCCACTCCAATGTTATGATCCCCCCCCCCGAAATTTTTTTCTGGATACGGCACTATTCAAACCATATCGTTGTGGTCTTGACTCAATGAAACCATAGAAAAATATAGCATTATGCTATTTTTCTCTAAGATTGTTTTGTAGAGTGAGAGGACTGTATCTAAATTATTATTTTATTTAATGAAAATACTTGCCAAGCTGGAATTAAAAGAAATATTTACTGTGAGCAAAGCTATGGAAATTCTCAAATTAGTATAGATAATAGACTCACCAGTCGTAATTTTTATATGTGCCAAATTATCAATTATAAGGTATTGGAATCGAAATACAGGAGGGAATATAGAAATGAGAAGGATAAATACCTTTGGGAAAGGAAATACCTTCTGATACTCTGATACTGTGGCCTGGCGATGATTACAAGCTGCTTGGCAATATTAATTTCACTGCTCCTTGCTTCTCCCAAATATTCACGACATTCATTAAACACTTCAATCAATTATTGACATATAATGTTCGGCCAGACAATAACAATAACAAATAACGTGAGCCGGTACAGTCTGGCTTTGTACACTCTTGACTCAGTCTGTTTTTTCCCGACTGACAAGAAAGCCTGGGCTGACGACAGTTTTCGACAACCCATCGCCAGGAGGCAGCACCGCACGGAACAGCGCTACATCAACGCGCTCAATTCAAGAATGGCCACAACAAAGATAAAACTTAACTTATGGGTGAATAATCAATTTTGAAACAATAAGAACTCACCTTTTAAAATACTTGGCGATAACTTGCAGAGCGAATCTCGCCCAAACATCGGACACTGGATTTTGACCCTGATAGGCTGGCCTCAGAATCGGATTAGGCGGACAGGGTCCACGTTCATTGAAAGGCACTGCAGTGAACGATTCTAGAGCATGGCAAAATACATCAAACCTGGAACAACAACAGATCATATAATGTATGATATAAATAAATTGATGTATATGTCATATGTCATATACATCAATTTATTTTCTCAAAACCAATCATTTCATACTATAGGGCCTATTTATGATTTGTTTATAAAAGGAAGATTTATTCAATTGGAAGTTTAAATTCCTCAGAAGTGAATGTAAACTGTGGTATCCATTTCCCTAAATAGAACAACTTGAAATGTTCACAATCATCGAAAAATCGAGAGACTAGTCTCACTTGAGGTGCGTACAGACTGTCGCTCTGCTCCGCAACCGAACGTCACTCCAGCAGAGCGATTGATGAACGACCGGCGAGCAACAGTGGTTTGACCGGGGAACGTGAGAAGATCTAACATCTTCCGTAACGTTCATAATGGGTGCGTGGGCGGTGCGACTGTGGTTCGATGGTGGTACGAGGGTGGTACGAGGGCGGTACGAGGGAGGAGCGTGCTCGGTGCGGGTTGGAAGCGCGAGTATGTGTACGCAGCTATAGAGTCTAGTAGTAAAGATTTAAATTCCTTTATTCATGAGTATAACGAAACATATAATATTATAATATTCATTTATTATAATATAATATTTCATTTCACATAATTCAGTTCACGTTCATGAGAATAATATTAAAAGTAAGAAAAGATTAATTATTATTTGATAATCCAAGCATATCAGCAAACTAAATAATTTTCCAATTCCTATTATATTAAGCGAGCAATTTCTGTATGTCTGTATATTTTTATATCTGGTTATTTTTATATTTTTATATCTGGTTATTTATGTTCAACGGATCTCGAAAACGGCTCTAACGATTTTCACGAAATTTGGAACATAGTAGGTTTATGTTATACAAATTCGATTGCACTAGGTCTCATCCTTGGCAAAACTCGCTGAACGACATAAAAAGGATAATTCATCCTTGGCTGAAACAGCTGAGACTCTCGTCGTCTGTGGACAGTAAAAAGTGAGCGAGTGATTCTGTGGAAAATCAAAATATCGCATCCCCGAAATTCATAAGCTGATGTATAGCCAGCTGTAAATATAAACACGAACATTTTAGAGAATTGTGTTCTGTTTATCAATAAATAAAAATAGCGAGCGAAGCTGGGTGCCCCGATATTGATATGTGATGAAATATGTACAATTGTGGTAGGCCTATAACAGCTGTAATGTTTTCACAAACAGTGAAGTTTAAATGTTTTTTCCTCCACCTACTGTCAAAGTAATTACTTTACTCCCTGAAACATGATACTAAAGCGTCACTTTTTCGCTCTCGGTACTAAAAACAGAAAAACTCCCTAGGGAGTAAAAGTGACTCCATTTAAATAACATGGGAAGCATCTCTATTTTAAAAACGTATATTTGGAATAGGTCAGAAGGTCTAAGCTCAGATGAGGAAGCATATAGAGTAGTCATTAAACCAACTAAATTCATACCTCAACCAGACATTTGATCGATATATAAAATTTATGTTTGTATGCTGAAATTATTATTACAAACTTCATATCACTATACTAAAAAAAACTATATATTTTTTCTTTTAATCCATGTTATTCAAAATACCAGCCAACAAATATTACTTATTAACTAATCAATTTGAAACGGGAACTTCATCATAGCTGTAGTTGTGGCTGTCATTGTTGTTACAACTTTAGCCGACAGATAGTGCTGTCGGAGGAGAACTGTGATTACAAGCCAGCTGTTTCTGTTTACTTTTTAGATTATGTTGTAACACATTGTTTGGTCACATACGTTTTTAAAAATTATTTTATTTGCAGTTTTTATAAAAATGTAGGTGGAGGAAAAACGTTGTGTATATCAAGAGTGAAAAATGTTTTTTCTCCCTCAGGAAAATTGTTGCCCTCGGCTTCGCCTCGGGCTTTAAATTTTCCTCTCAGGGAGAAAAACAGCACTTTTCACTCTAGATATACAAATAACTATTATTTCTTATTGTATCACTTAGTTCAAATTTCATGTATTTTGTTTTTGTTCACTTAACACTTGACCGTTTAACTTGACTGAGCACTTAACCATAAAGCTGGATTGCCACATATCAGGATGAGTGAAAGTGACCGGCATAGTGGAAATATAATTCCCATGGGTTCTAATTGGACTATGCACACTCAGCCCGGCCACGCGAGTATGAATAGTCCCATAAGAGCTTATTGGAATAATATTCTTACTGCTGAGAGGGAACAATCCAATCACAACTCATGGATCTTCTTCTCTGAACAGGTTTACTTCACTGACACTGATTGTGGGAACCCAGTTCAAGTGTAAAACAGTTTACTAGCGATTGATTATGGTGTAACAATAGGAAATAATTCCTCGATTATCCTTTAAATGAGTGATTTGGACAATTCCGTTAGTTTTGTCAATTATTAGAATTAGTTCTGTCTTAGCATAAATTCGCTATAGTAAAAACATAAACGCTTGGTAGAAGGAGGAACTTTTCAAAAGAAATAGAACGTACTGTGATGGTGATGATATTGGAATAAATTAACTAATTATGGGTTTGTGTTTTCATAGAGATAAATTTAGTGTGGGCTCATTTGAAAAGTGTAGAATTAGGACTCCAACAATGAGACTTTAGTGATCTTGAAGCTGAATTTTGTGTGTAAATTTTTATGGTGAGAAATTTATTTTTGAGACAACCAAGAAGATGGCGGAACTGCCGAAAGATCTCGTTGTCCAGTGAGTGATTAATACATTTATTGTAAAATATCTGACTACTAGTCGTTTTTTCTAGAAGCAAAAAGTGATTTAATTTATTTTTCTGTTAAAAAATCATTTTCTCTCATTAAGATTTTGCTAACGTGCGTCCGAGAAGACTCCAATTTTATGCAGGGTTCAGGTATTCTCACGGAACTGTATTTCCGTTAGCGATGGAAAATACACGAGTATTTGGGAATATTTCAAACTTGCTTTATTTTCCTTTCCCACGGAATTATGCTCGTCTCCACGTGGACCGTTGTCTCGTTGGTGGAAGGGGAACATAATTTGCGTGGAATAGCTCAGTTCCAATCAAGCCGCGGCCGGAATCAGATAAATATCTAGAGGTAGCCTCGGGCCTCGAAGGCTACACATTTGAACGTGTCACATGTGGTGAAATATAAGTATTGTATGAATTTTCATAATGTTTGATTGGTCCGATTTCGTAAAGTAATTTAAAGTAGTTTGAATTGTGTATGTATTTTATTGTTTATCAACAACGTAGAGTAGTGAAAGGTTTCAGTCGTGATGAGATTAATAGTTCTAAAGATAGCTAGTGCCATTATATTGTCTTGCTCATGTTTTAGAAACCCAAATTGACCGAGTCCCTATTAATTATATTCATTTAGTAGAAAATTGAGTAAAGTCCACGCTACCTTCGTAAACAAACTACCAGAGATCAGAGTTAGCAAAATCTTACAGGCGTTTTTTGTCATAGAATGTGTAATAAATTGTTGCAGCTTATTTGTTGTCCAATTTCAAATTAAATTGACTCATTGAATAAAATTTAGAAATTGATCAGAATGCAAAAAGTTTGTTCTCAATAAAGTCCCGCCATGACTCGGCCTTTAGAATTTAGAGATCTCTTAATTCTAACCCCATCTGGGGTCGGTTACAGTGAATTAAAAATACGGTAATAAAGATTCTTTGTGAGTAGTTGTGAAGTTGATATTGACATTTTCATTCAGTAATTTAGATTGGTTGATAAATAAGTCATCTAAAATGATAAGGATTGACACTTCAGAATAGTTATCTAACACTTACCCACTGTAAATACAAACTCTCTGAGGCATTGACAGGGTGTGAATGGGATCCACTAGACCCAGAGTTGGCCTCAGAGCTCTATTTGCGATTCCGGTCTTCGCTTTCAATGGCTCATAATCGAAGATACTAACTCCAGTAGTTTCACTCCCAGTACCGGAGGTGGTGGGAACTGAAATAATATTGGTTCATGTAGATCAAAGTGTTTATTGATTTTTAGAATAATAGTTATTTGTGCAACTAGTGCGCAAAGTGACAGTTTGCTGCATCGAAAGAAACGTTTACTTTGGAAACTACAACTACGGAATGGTTTCTTGAGTGCAGCAACGAACTTTGCGCACGTATTTCACATTAAATTTTTCCTACAGTTACCATTGAATATGAAAAGTGGGTAATTATGGGTAAAATTGCCTGAAATCCATCAAATGTTTTTCTGTGTAATTTTATTATTGATAAAAACCTTAATCCTAAAATCCTAAAGTCCTCGTTGTCCTTGGTTATAATATCTAATACTAATAATTAGCGCGTTGTGCTTGGTTGCACCTCTGCTCACTATAGCAGCCACAGCAGTCACTGTTACCAACTTCATTTTGATTTTGCTGCACTGTTGCTCCATATAACCTACTAAGTATTTTGCGTTGCCATGTTGCAAATCTGGAGTGCAGAAAAATTTTTCCCGCACTAGAGCGGAAAAGTGATTCTTTGCGTTCTGTAATCAGTGCAGCAATGGCCACTTTTCAACGTAACTGTAGGAAAACATATTTTCAATATGATTGACACTTTAACTTTATCATCCCAGTGCTTGACACTGGGATCCAAGAATTTAATTGTAGATAGCGCACTTAACTGGTGAGCATAACGAGTTTATCATTTTTCAAATGGGTACTTGCAGACTCCCCACTATATGACTGTAGAGCGATGGAGCAGACAGTGCACCACATCATATTTGAATGTGAGAGACGTGCCTACCTGGGTGAGGCTAACGACTTTACTGTGGCCAGTCCCCAGGTAATACAGTACATTTCAAACCTTGACGTGCACTTGTGAACAGTGTGAAATTTTCTTAATTATGACAAAAATGTCATATGCTAATAAATGAATAACGAGTTTATATCAAACGTTGTAAAACAGGTCAGAAATAAGCAACTGGAAACCATTCACAAGTATTTGGAGTTGATGGTTTTTTTCCTGCAAGCCAAACTAGGAGAAAATGTTGTATATTATTCTATCAATATTATAAGTTTGGATACTGTATTTAAAGCGATTACCATAACCTTATTTCTTATACATTAAGTACATTACAGATAAGTCATATTATTACAATAACATAGGCCTATATATTATCACAGATGCACTAAACTTAGTCTTTGGAAATATAATACATGCAAAATACTCATAAGGTTTAATCCTTAGAGATGAAATTAGTATAGCCTAAAAATGTGATGTGGTTAACTTGCGAATATAATGGGTAGATAAAATAATTAATTGACCGAGCGAAGTGAGGTCTAAGATTCAAGTCGACGGTTTGGCATTTCTCATAATGTTTTAATGTTTATATGTTGCGCATTTACGGCGAAACACGGTAATAGACTTTCATGAAATTTGACAGGTATGTTCCTTTTTAAATTGCGCGTCGACGTATATACAAGGTTTTTGGAAATGTTGCATTTCAAGGATAATATAAAAGGAAAAAGGAGCCTCCTTCATACGCCAATATTATCGTAAAAATCAGACTATAGAATTATTCATCATAAATCAGCTGTCTAGTGGACTATAATACTACCCGTTCAAAAACATCGAACATCTATGAAAATGTATCTTTCCATTAACGTTAGAAGACAGTTGACTATAATACTACCCGTTCAAAAACATCGAACATCTTGAAAATTGTATCTTTCCATCAACGTTGTAGACAGTTGCAGCCAGACCTGATAACAGTGCTCACACTCACATTCCGGGACGACACGTCACGGTACGATATAGGACAGAAAGTTCTATGCTTATTTAGGATTTTTCTAGACATTTTTAATTGATAAATTATTTATTATTTTTTGAGAAAACATAACAACAGGTCAGTGTAACTTACTGAGCGCGAGGTCTACTGTTCACAGAACTACTAGTGTACAGATGAGTGCAGATAATCCACTATGCATTATAGACAAAGACATCTTCAGGTGCAAAATCAGTTGTGGGTGGATCTTGGAGCAGCAAGACCGATTCACAGCAGTCACCTAACATCTTTGTCATGGACTGAACTAAATAATCAGATATATATATAACTCACTGTGAGCAAACGCATTGTGAACCGGTATTTAAAAGTCCATAAATTAACAACGGAAACAGTCATCACTTTTAGGCTCAACTCACACTCACGCGACTCAGGTCGAGAAGAGACTCGACTCTAGTCGAGAGCATGTGTTTCCAAATGGTGACACTCAGACCAGTCGATTCTAGTCTCCGCGACGTCACCATTTGGAAACACATGGTCTCGACTAGAGTCGAGTCTCTTCTCGACCTGAGTCGCGTGAGTGTGAGTTGAGCCTTATACATACCCTTTGATGAACAGACTTTAGTGAGGTCCTCGTTATAATGGCGATATTTGATCAACATTGGTGTTGCTATCCTTGTCTATCATTTGACTAAGCAGATCCTTTTCTAGCTCCGCAACGTTTTCAGATCGTTTTTCAACAATGTAGAAATATAATTAATAAAAAAATATTGTTTAATCCCAATATTATTAAATCATTTAAAATATATTTTCTTGACAAATATTTATAATATTGATTTGATTGTATGGTATGAGATGTTGTGATATTTTTCCATAATTGAAAGAATAAGACCTTGATATTGTCAATATCACTTTTATTTATTCGAAAATTAATTTATAATTCAGAACCAGGTTTCATGGTAAAACCTACCACATCTTCAGCTGAACTAATAAGTTTGTTGTTATTGGAGGAACAGGAAATTCAATTTTAGGTTATGTGTTGGATTGTATAGGGGAAGGAGAATGAAATTTGTTAGTGGGAATGGATGAATTAATGATGAAATTAAACTATGTTAATATTTGAAGAATGGAAAATTACATTTTAAATGGAAATCTAGACATCTTAAAATATATATATATATATATATATATATATAGATATATATATATATATATATATATATATTATATATATATATATAATATATATATATATATATATATAATATATATATATATATATACATCAAATTTGGTTGGTAGCTTACTGGTGATTGTATAATCATTTATGGTTTTGAAATCCTGTCTCAATTCTAAAGGTTATAATAATATTATAAAATATAAAAACAAAGGATATTATTATGAAAACAATTCATAATAATTGTGATTAGTCTAATCTAAAACACAATAAGATAATCAGTCTTATCTAATTTTTTTTTTTTTTTTTTTCTCCTTTTTTTCTCAATGTTACCTTTAGGTTGGTACTGGTCATGGCACCAACTTGAATATAACTTAATTTTGAGAAATTATCAAACTAGAATATTAAATTTCACTTAACCTTATAAGGTGCTTAATATAGTAGTGGGAGAGGGGAGAGAACGTAATAAGAAATTTGATAAGGGGTGGGGGATCTTAGTAATTGAATTATTCTGTTCAACTTTGGGGTTAATTATTATTGCTAGTGGGAGATCATGGCCTGAAATTGAGATCCCTCTAGGTTCAAAAGTTGAGTAATACTAGATATTGGAGCTGAGTATGAACATGATATTACCCACTGCCCACTTGTTATGTTAGGTTATATTGGCCAGATCTTGTAATGGGAACTGAATTGGAATGTTATCAAATAGACAATAATTGTTTGTACTTGAAACTATGAGCAAGTAGTATGATAATATTTTAGTTGAGATCCATATAGATACTCAAGTCAAATTCTTATCAAAAATCTGAGATTATAATAATGGATATGTACACATTAATTTAAAATAAGGAAATAATATAATTGGGTCTACCTGAACTAATTGATATACCCTAAAATTAGAAGAACAATATAATTGAGCTTATGTGGATTGTTTCATAGACTATGGACTAGAATATAACAACTATAATAAGTTCTATCATGGAATGGAAAGCTGCCATTTTATGATTGAATGGGTGACATGAGTGGGATGGAATGAGAGTGTCTGTGTTTGTGGGTTTTCTGAAAATCTTGAATTCATGTGTATTTTTCTTATGTGAAATGGTCAAGTCTAGGAAATTAATTGGTGATCTGATTCTATTCCATTGTGAATATGATGTTTTTGTGGATTTTGTTTATGAAATTGTGGAAGGAGTCCAGTTGTCTGTTGGTTCCTCCCCAGAGGCAAATGATGTCATCTACATACCTGAACCAGTACTTGATATTGTCCTTAAACAGAGGTTCTTCACATATCTTATGTTCCAGGTTGTCCATAAAGATTTCAGCCAACAGTGGAGACAATGATGATCCCATTGCTAGACCTTCTTCTTGTGGAACATCCTGTTGTTGAATTTGAAGAAGTTCTGTTTCACACAAGAAAACCACAAACACAGACACTCTCATTCCATCCCACTCATGTCACCCATTCAATCATAAATGGCAGCTTTCCATTCCATGATAGACAGACTCATTAAAATACCACAAGACCACAAAGATTATAACAAAGAACTGAATACTATTTTTGAATTAGGAAAGAACAACAATTATAGCAGGAGAACCATCATCAAACTTCTAAGAAGAGGAAAATGCATTACACCATGAAATCAACAGTCTCACTCACTAAAGATGAAAACAATACTTGGATTACCATTCCCTACATAGGCCAAGTATCAGACAAAATAGGTAAACTTATTAAAAAGAAAGGTTTGAATGTAGCCTACAAGACCTCATCACTACTCAACTGCATTTTCAATTCCAAAGACCCCATCAGAATAGAAAACAAAAGTGGAGTCTATAGACTAAATTGTGGAGACTGCAATGCTAGCTATATTGGACAAACAGGGAGAAAATTCAAAACTAGAATACAAGAACACATATAGCCTTCAAAAACAAAAAACTAGACACTTCCAAATTTGCAGAACACCTTATAAACTCTGGACACAATTTCAACCCCAACAATAACATCCAAATATTGCACACAGGCCAAAAAAGCAAACTCCTCAATGTACTTGAAGCCATTGAAATCTTCAAATTAAAAACAGACACAGAATCCACAAGCTTGAATGAACAAGTAGAATATTTCAATTGTAGGATAAGCAAATTGATATATAACAAGTAGATAACTTGAAAGAATCAATACCAGTAGTCACCATTAACTTGTGAACTTATTATAGTTGTTAAATTCTAGTTCATAGTCTATGAAACAATCCACATGAGCTCAATTATATTGTTCTTCTACTTTTAGGGTATATCACTTAGTTCAGGTAGACCCAATTACATTAGTTCCTAATTTTAAATTAATTTGTTCATATACATTATTAGAATCTCAGATTTTTGATAAGAATTTGACTTGAGTATCTATATAAATCTCAACTAAAATATTATCATACTACTTGCTCACAACTACTCATAGTTTTAAGTATAAACAATTATTGTCTATTTGATAACATTCCAATTCAATTTCCATTACAAGATCTGGCCAATATAACCTAACATAACAAGTGGACAGTGGGTAATATTATTTTCATACTTAGCTCCAATATCTAGTATTACTCAACTTTTGAACCCAAGAGGGATCACCTTTCTCTTTTTTTTCAAAATCCAAGCAAATTGTAGGATAAGCAATTGATTAATGATAATATATAACAAGTAGATAACTTCCACAAATCAATAACAGCTATGACCATTAACTTGAGAACTTATTATAGTTGTTATATTCTAGTCCATAGTCTATGAAACAATCCACATAAGCTCAATTATATTGTTCTTCTAATTTTAGGGTATATCAATTAGTTCAGGTAGACCCAATTATATTATTTCCTTATTTTAAATTAATGTGTACATATCCATTATTATAATCTCAGATTTTTGATAAGAATTTGACTTGAGTATCTATATGGATCTCAACTAAAATATTATCATATACTTGCTCACAACTACTCATAGTTTCAAGTACAAACAATTATTGTCTATTTGATAACATTCCAATTCAGTTCCCATTACAAGATCTGGCCAATATAACCTAACATAACAAGTGGACAGTGGGTAATATCATTTTCATACTTAGCTCCAATATTTAGTATTACTCAACTTTTGAACCCAAGAGGGATCACCTTTCTCTCTTTTTTCAAAATCCAAGCAAATTGTAAGATAAGCAATTGATTAATGATATATAACAAGTAGATAACTTCCACAAATCAATAACAGTTATCACCATTATCTTGAGAACTTATTATAGTTGTTATATTCTAGTCCATAGTCTATGAAACAATCCACATAAGCTCAATTATATTGTTCTTCTAATTTTAGGGTATATCAATTAGTTCAGGTAGACCCAATTATATTATTTCCTTATTTTAAATTAATGTGTACATATCCATTATTATAATCTCAGATTTTTGATAAGAATTTGACTTGAGTATCTATATGGATCTCAACTAAAATATTATCATACTACTTGCTCACAACTACTCATAGTTTCAAGTACAAACAATTATTGTCTATTTGATAACATTCCAATTCAGTTCCCATTACAAGATCTGGCCAATATAACCTAACATAACAAGTGGACAGTGGGTAATATCATGTTCATACTCAGCTCCAATATCTAGTATTACTCAACTTTTGAACCCTAGAGGGATCTCAATTTCAGGCCATGATCTCCCACTAGCAATAATTATTAACCCCAAAGTTGAACAGAATAATTCAATTACTAAGATCCCCCACCCCTTTATCAAATTTCTTATTAAGTTCTCTCCCCTCTCCCCCTACTATATTAAGCACCTTATAAGGTTAAGTGAAATTTAATATTCTAGTTTGATAAATTTCTCAAAATTAAGTTTATATTCAAGTTGGTGCCATGACCAGTACCAACCTAAAGGTAACATTGAGAAAAAAAGAGAAAAAAAAAATTAGATAAGACTGATTATCTTATTGTGTTTTAGATTAGACTAATCACAATTATTATGAATTGTTTTCATAATAATATCCTTTGTTTTTATAATTTTATAATATTATTATAACCTTTAGAATTGAGACAGGATTTCAAAACCATAAATGATTATACAATCACCAGTAAGCTACCAACCAAATTTGATGTATATATATATATATTTTAAGATGTCTAGATTTCCATTTAAAATGTAATTTTCCATTCTTCAAATATTAACATAGTTTAATTTCATCATTAATTCATCCATTCCCACTAACAAATTTCATTCTCCTTCCCCTATACAATCCCAACACATAACCTAAAATTGAATTTCCTGTTCCTCCAATAACAACAAACTTATTAGTTCAGCTGAAGATGTGGTAGGTTTTACCATGAAACCTGGTTCTGAATTATAAATTAATTTTCGAATAAATAAAAGTGATATTGACAATATCAAAGTCTTATTCTTTCATTTATAATATTATTGGACATTTTCAACAAGAAAGAACAGTTAATTTTACATCAGATTCGACAGCGCAGACAAGGCAGAGAATCGACAACGCAGTTCTCCTATCTTTCTCCACTGCCATTATAACGTGGACCTCACTATAGTATCAGATTAAATTGATGTGGAATTTTCAGATTGTTCAGTGTATAAATAAATATGGTTTATAACCTTTTCTGATTATATGAGACTATATTTTAGGCTGTTCGATACACTTTTTTTTATTTAAAATGGATAATCTTTTTCAATATAATTGTTAAGATCATTATAAGAGTGAGAAAAAGTGGCAACTGAGATTTTTAAGTGGTCTAATAAGCGAGTTATGGGTTGTTGTAGTCCTAAATCCGTTTTCTTTCCAGATCATAAACGGTTTCGAATTTTCCATGGTAGTTTTTTAATACATCCATTGGCTTTGATCTAATTGTCGTTTTTCGCGATTAATGCCAAAATAAACAATTTATCGAATTCACAAAAAATGTTACTTTTTTATTTATGCACGATATGGTGAATAAAATGATTTAGTTTGGAAAGATACATCTTTTGGATTTTTAAGAGAAGTTCTGTTAATATAGTCGAAACCGATCTGGAAAGAAAACGGAGTTAGCACTTCAACAACCCATAACTCGCTTATTAGACCACTTAAAAATTAAAGTTGCCCCTTTTTCTCACTCTTATAATGATCTTAACAATTATATTGAAAAAGATTATCCAATTTAAATGAAAAAATTGTACCAAACAGCCTTAAGAGATGGAAGAAGTTTTGGATAGTTTAGCCTGATTTTTCTTTCCTGAATATTGTATTCGTTTGCTTTATTCTGTTACTAGTAAGTAACAAGTGAGTATTTTCTAAATATTGTATTTGTTTTCTTCATTCGATCAAAACATACATGAATTCTTTTTTTCTATTATTGAGCATGATGCCCACATGAGCTTTTTGCTTGTGCGTGGGTAATGAGAAGTGCAAGGGTGAGTTATGAGATGATCAAACGTCCATGCCTAACCGATGGTTTTCAGCGGGATTCGAACCCACGACCAGGTAACACTAGCAGACTGAAGGGTGCAACGTCTTAGTCAACTCTGCTATCTGGCCGGCTGAAAATTCAAAACTGATTGTTCTATCTCTTATGGGAAACTGGAAGATTCAAATATTATATAGAAAGTAACTCAATTTGAATCAAATGATTGGAAATTGGAGAAATTTGAATATATAATTGGCAGAACTTACTGGCAATCAACGGTTTCAATGGCACGGTGACCGGTTTGCCCTTTCCAATTGGAGCATTGACATAATCCAGGAAGTCAGCCTCGGGGTCCGCACTGTAGAGATTGGCCGCCTTGCAGGTATCCATCACAGATCCGCCTCCCACCGCCAGAAAAGCATCGAAATTTCCCTTCTTGGCAAAGTCTGCGGCATCGGCAAAACTGCAATACATTGTGAAATATTATTACACATACATTCATTATACACTAGCTTACCCAGCAAACTTCGTACCGCCAAAAAGTCAATATATCTCATGTCACACTCGACTTTATTTGGTGAATCATGAAATTTATCTCAATATGGACTTCCTATGTGCTTAAAACTACCGTTTCAATACCAGTAAACAATTTTACCACAGAGTGACGTGTTTATTACAGCTGGTGAATATGCTAAATCATATTATCACAACATGATCTTGAATCATGATGATCTTCCCGTTCTACGTTAGCCGCTCGGCCGACAATTTCGAAAATATAGGTCTGTAAAATGGATTAATATATGATTATTATCAGCCCCCCCATTAAAATTTCTGGTCAGAAACCATCCCCAATATTCACACAACATATTCCCAAAGTTTGATGCCGTTCTGTCAAGTAGTTTTCGAGTCTATAGGGAACAAACAAACTAACAAACTAACTAACACACAAACAGACATTCATTTTTATATATAGAGATTATTTTCTTAATATGAGAAAATGTGTTCATGAGAGATTTATTTACCAATTTCAATTATTCATGAATCAAATGAATTTGATTTAAGGACTAGGAAGGAAAGTTTAGGATTTTAGTGATAGAAGGTAGCATAGTTTGTAGGTAGGCCTACTCTAGTCTTCCATATTATATTCTGTATATTATAAAGTGTACTGTGTTAAATAAAAAGATTATCTTATCTTATCTAAGGAGGAAACAACAGGCGAGGGTCAAAACTGATCTTTTCCCAAATTTTGATTAAAATCGTTCCAAAAAGGAGCTATATTTTCCTATTTTTCACTTAATCATTTTGTGTTCAATGCTCAGTCCAAAAATATACAAACAAATTAATTTTAAGCTATTAATACAGTATAATACTAACAAAAATTATGCGCCCGAGATGCCCACATTTGGGGCATTCGCAGGGGTCAACCAAGTTGCAGTGCAATGAAAAGGCCTCGCCCTGGGGGAACTGCCTTCTTGATCACGGTATGCCAGGTAAGTATATATTCAGTCCACTTCACTTACAATATTAAAATTTGAATTTTCTCAACTATGGAGAGGTTGCAAAACGTTACTACGTCAAAGCGTTCTCCTCTTCTACAAATTTCATCATAAGGGAACCATTTTTCCTATTTTTCACTTAATCATTTTGTGTTCAATAGTCAGTCCAATAATAGAAAAATTAATTTTAAGCTATTAATACAGTATAGTTCATTCCACTTCACTTACAATATTGAAATTTCAATTTTCTCAACTATGGAGAGGTTCCAAAACGTTACTACGTCAAAACGTTCTCCTGTTCTACAAATTTCATTTCATCATAAGAGAACCATTTCTCCTATTTTTTACTTAATCATTTTGTGTTCAATGGTCAGTCCAATAATATACAAAGAAATCAATTTTAAGCTATTAATACAGTATAGTTCATTCCACTCCACTTACAATATTAAAATTTCAATTTTCTCAACTATGGAGTGGTTCCAAAACGTTACTACGTCAAAGCGTTCCCCTGTTCTACAAATTTTATCATAAGTGTAATATTACATTTTTTCTCGATTAAAATCTAATCTTCAATTCGAGATCTATGAAACTTGATAGTAAATATCAGAGTAATCGATATGCGGACAACTTTTAACTGAGAATTTATCGTAAATAATTGTGTTGCACATTCCATGGTATCACCGAAACAGAGTTAACAGAATTAACAGATCATTATAAATATAGAGGATATATAAATTTAAAATAACAGTTTCGAAATAAAGTTTTATTGAGAATAAATGTAAAATGTAAATTCTAAACTTGTAATTTATAATTTTTTGGAATTTAATATCAATGACGTGTTCATAACGTCATCACTGGTTTGAGGTGTGGCTTTGCTCTGTACTTGTTAGCTTCTCTCTCTAAAAAATGGTGGCTGGCTATGGAAAAGTGTTCGTGCTCTCTGAATATTTTTCTGTTTGATTGAAATTTATAATGTTTTAATTTGAGATTTGAACAGTTTTATGGTGTTCTAAGTTTGTATAATTTGATTTGTGTGTCTACAAGCCTATAGCCATTGTTTTCAACTATATAAAATGGATAAGTATTTTTAGCTTGTAATGATGCTAGATGTTTAAGTGTGTAAGGTATTGTTTTGTGGATTTGTGTTGTATATTGCCAAAATTCTTATGAAGATTATAAGTTGATTTGCTCTGAAAACTGGATTTCTTATTCATAAGCAATAGATCCATTCATAATTTATCAAGAATCTACCATTTTGGAGCCGATAACTTCCTTTAGGTTAATAGGTGTGAAATGCTATCCAACCTATTTAGGATAAATTGGTAGCACGGCATAAGGGAACCATTTTCCTACTTTTTACTTAATCATTTGTTGTTCAATAATATACAAATTAATTTTAAGCTATTAATAAAGTATAGTTCTTTCCACTTCACTTACAATATTAAAATTTCAATTTTCTCAACTATGGATACAGCTACGAATAAATACGAGCTGTGAAGAACAAAGAGATGACATCAAACAAAATTAAACAAGATCAATCATTCATTAATATTGATTTAATAGTTTCAATGATTTGAGATACAGTGACATCCATTTTGAATTGCCAACATAATTATTTATAACATCAATGCAGTTCAATAAATGCTGTGACAGCTAAAAGTGAATCTCACAACGGTATAGTAAAGGGAGTTTCAGAGAAACGGGGAATTTTAAAAGTTAAATAATTTCAAGAAAAACAAATCTTTAAATAAAGTTTATCATATCATTTAATAGTAAAAATAATGCCGTTTTAGAATAAATAATACCGTAACATTTATTTTTTGAAGATGACATCTTGCAGGTGTGTTCCTTTTCTACGCAAACATTCCTGTAGTCTCTTCATCACATTGTCCATGGATTGACGTAACATTACAACTGGAATTTGATATCGCTTCTCGAATCTTTGCTTACAATTCTTCCGTTGTTGCAGAATTGACGGCCAAGATTCGAGAAGCGATTTCAAATTCCAGTTGTAATGTTACGTCAAACCATGGACAATGTGATGAAGAGAACTACAGGAATGTTTGCGTGGAAAAGGAACACACCTGCAAGATGTCATCTTCAAAAAATAAATGTTACGGTATTATTTATTCTAAAACGGCATTATTTTTATTATTGAATGATATGATAAACTTTATTTAAAGATTTGTTTTTCTTGAAATTATTTAACTTTCAAAATTTCCGGTTTCTCTGAAACACTCTGTATATAAGTTTACCCACCTTTCTCCAGTGGGTTCCACTCTAACTCTATCGTATAGTTCAAAGTTGACACCATTCTTGGCCAATGAGCTGAGAGTAGTCTTAACAGGAGCCATCTTGGCCAGGTTGGGGTCAGTCATGACACACACTTTCTTCGCATTCATGTTCACCATATCCATGCCGACCTCCTGAGTGACACCGGGACCATATCTGATGGTCGAGCAAGCCATCTGAAACCACACAAATGCATCTTAGTTCACATTCCTATTGTACATCTTCAAATCGATTCGGAAAGCATTTACCAGGAGAAAGTATTGAAATAATTGAATTCATTCAATTATTATTCTCTGTTATTAGAGAGATAAATATTTTACATTGAAGTAAATGATAAATTTTATACAAATTTTGATAAATATTTTACAAGAATTTCAAGCGGGAAGGCAATGAGATCCATATGGAATTTATTTTTTTATTTTTTCATGAGGAATTGATGAGCATAGGCGAATATTGGTCAATAACAAATTCAACAATTATATTCATTGTTGGTTATCCATCTTGTTCTCAATATTATTAATATCGGGGACCGAGCTTCGCTCTGGAATTCAAAAGCATAACAAATTTATCACGAAAGAAGAAATTATAATAACATTCATACAGAAGTGTTCTATCTAATAACAGTAAATTGAGATTAATTCCCAGAGGAATGCAAAAATTTTCTCACAAAGGCCGGTTAAATTTTAATCCTGATTAACTTTGCGTGAACCAAATCAGAGAAGACCATTTCAAAAGCATGGATCTACTGGAATTAATCAGGATTGAAAATAACCCGTTTTTTTGCAACCGGCACTAAGTACCTGATTGAATGATTACCAAATTTCAACAGCTGAGACATAACTTTGACACAGTCCTCCCACATACATGAACTCGCTCAATCACTTCCATCACCAACAGACGACGAAATAATTATTATCAGCTGTTTTTCCAAGGATGAATAATAATTATTATCAGCGAGTTTTCCCAGGGATGAGACCTAGTGCAATCGAATCTTTATATTATAAACCTACTCTGTTCTTAATTTCGTGAGAATCGTTAGAGCCATTTTCGAGATCCGGTGAAATACAAACATATAAACATCTATACATATAAACATATAAACAGAAGTTGCTTGTTTAATAGTACAGGATTACTTTCCTATTTTAAAATAGCTTTAAAGTGAAAAAAAAACTCAAATTTTTTGATGTGGCGACGACCGGTTCGTGCTAGTATTGTACATTTTCAAGAAAGTTTCTGTTTAGCTTGAAAATGTGATATACCAGCACGAAATGGTCGTTCACCAAACCAAAGAATGTTAGTGTTTATTTCACTTTAAAGTTTTATTAAAATATGATAGTAATTATATTCAATTTCGACGAATTGATATACATATAGTATCGAAAATTCCAACTGTATCACTATTCTAACATAGTATAAGCCCTTCTATGGAAATCTACTTTCATTTTACAATAGTAGGTTAGTGTAGTTGACCGTTACAATTTCTGCAACATTTTGGAACCGGAACTCAAATTTAATATTCAACACTATGTTCCAACATTAATCTTAGGCTAGGCACACAACAGTTAGTCAAGACAAGACAATACATGATCAGACACGTTCAGTCACAATACTTCACATAGTTGCTTATGACGCAACTCACACTGATTAGTCATTGCAATTAGACATGTATTCATAAGCAACTATGTGAAGTATTGTGACTGAACGTGTCTGATCATATCTTGTCTTTTCATGACTAGCTGGTGTGTGCTCAGCCTTAGATGAGCCTTCATCTTTTTAAATATAAGTTTCACACACAATGTGTTGTTAACAGTCTAATATGAGACTAAGATAGTTTCAACAGTTTCATATTAATAAAAGCTCTGGACCTGAGAAAGTAGAGTGAATTAACTCTTTCCATTTTTATAACTCTGTACTTGTAGGCTACTCTACTCTGTATTTTACACTCCTAATAAATACAATTTTTTAAACCACTGGCAAAATAAAATAAATTGGCGATGAAAAGCCAAAAATATAGATACGGTACAGTGCATGTTGGAGTGGAGAATCATTCAATTTTCATCAACAACAATGATTTTCAAGTTGAAAATTTTTACAAAGAGCAACAATAGTTTCCAAAAAAATTAATTTAATTAATTAGCAACCAAAAAACGTTGTTATCATTTCAAAAATTTATGTGACATTAACAAACATAATCTTAAAATGCATGAAAAATAGACAAACTCTGTAGTGTTAATGTTGATGTTGTGGAACTTTTCCATAATTGAATAGACTTAGAACGTTGTCAAAAATCCACTTTAATTAAATAAAAATTAATATTTTACAGGAGCATGCTAATTAATTAATTATTAATTTTTATTTAATTAAAGTGGATTTTTGACAACGTTCTAAGTCTATTCAATTAATTAGACAAACTCTGTTAAGCTTTCTATAAATGTAATATTAAGAATTATTTTTTAAAGGTTTCGTTTGTCTATAATAGACTTAATTTACATCTTTTCCTTCAAAATTAAATTTTCTACAAGTTTTGAGAAAAAATATGTTGTGTTTATTGCACATTTAACATAGAAAATCTGCTTCAAACCTTAAAGGAACTTGTTTTTCGGGACCAAGTATCATGTCTTTCGTCAAATATCTTAAAAATTACTATAGCTACAGGTCTGGAAACAGTTTTATTCAATTTCTCAGTTCATTTTACATAAAGTAACGCTAAATTGTACTTATTTATTAACAGCAGCCAACAAATACTAGTAGGGATTTGTTTCAGCAGGGGAACTAGAGTTCAGACGAAATCTTTCACCCAAGCATTTTCTGAACTATTTTAATAAGTACTTTTTTCTTATTTTGATTAGAGGAATCACACCCTGACTTATGGGCACCTTTTCTGTATAGACAAGTTTTGAATAGGGGTTTCAAGCATTCAAATTTTACCCAGGATAGGATATACTTACTTCGAATGCATAATCCTTCGATGGTAGTGAACTTGTCGTAGTACTATTGTTCACAGTCAAATTATAAGCTGGACCTGAATGGGAATGTGAGGGACATCTGCACCTGTAATAACATAGATCATAAACTGCATAAATTGTTATCTTTTTGCAAATATGATTCCTAGATACACAATTAAAATAAACACCAATGATATTGTAACATTTCTGTGTAACTTCAAAATTTTAGTTTTGGGTAGGGACTTGATATTTTAGGCTCGTATTACATTAGGCCACTATTCAGACTTGGCCACCAGTGAGACACCAAGTGTCCGAGCGAGTTTATTTATTTCTTTCACAATGGGAGCAACAGGTAAAACCCCAAATATATGTTCTCTTATCATCACAAAAATACAAGTACAATTCGTATTCAAAACCAAAATCAATAAACTAACGTTAGAAAAAGTACTTAAAAAACTACTTTAAAAATGATACGGTATTGAAAAGTAGAGAAAAGTGAAAGAAAGGTTGAGAAAAGACATGAAATGGTGATGGAGAGATGATAACAAGCATGAATGAGAAGATGAAGAAAATGATGATGATGATGATGATGATGATAAATGCCAATGATAAACTATGACAATAATAAATAGAATTAGGGGGCTATCACAAAGTATTAGTGTAAAAGTTGAGAGCATTCTTATTTTCAATTGTTTTGATTTAGTCTCAAAAGCAAAGTCACTTTGTGCTTAAAACTTGATTGACTATTGGAAAACACATCCACCCCCGCCCCAAGTCCATTCAACAATCTTGGAATATGGTTGAGGGTTCATTGGAAAACATAAATTATAAATGAATTGAAGTTTTGCTTTTATTGGTCCTTTATACCATATTCACCACCTCATTAATTGATGATAAAAGCATTACTACACTGTAGACATTGATCCCCCCCCAACCTACAGGCACCATCACCAAAACAAAGGTTGTCAGTTCGTCAATTATTGTATCACCCCAGAATTAGGTACCTAATTAATATAAGTTATCCAAATTTTTGGAGCCCCCCAAAGATTCGCGTTGAAACCCACACCCTCACAGAATTTCAATGACGCAGTGTGCTTCATTGACCCACCCCCCACCCCTACGGGGGTGGCCATGTGAGCACCTTGATTATAAAGAATTTAGCATCCCTCATTATAGTACCTACTATTCCATTCAAAACACTACTACCATAGGATATGGGCGTATGGCCTGGTTTATATAAAACAATCCAGTTTTTATTGAAAGTTCAACAAGTGTTTTGAGTATAAATTCCACAGTAGGTAGCCTAAGTTACTGAATTTCACAGAGTTTGAAGCTTTTGAAGTAACCAATTGAAAGCTGTCCTTCAGCCACAGATTGTTTATTATTTCCACAAATAGACTAGACTAACCACTAACATATTAGCTATAACGTGTAAAGTCATTCTTGAATAATTTTCTAATATAAATTTGCAATATTTTTAGGTTATAGTGGATCGGTTACCAAACTTACGAGGCATTAGAAATAACACTCATCAAATCACGGACACGATTACGAGACATTGTGATGTAGAAGAGGAAGAAGATTTCACTAATAATCAGTCAGTACTTGTCACAATCAGAGCAGCAACACAACTAGCAAAACAAAATAAATTGTTTGCCTGTTAACGTTTATCAGTAGCACTATTCACGCACTCATAACAAACGTCAGAGTCCGCTTTCGCTTCCACTATCAACAAGTCAATGGCATTCGGCCAATTCAACCCCACTCCTTCCAAACTGTGGGAGTTCTACGGAATTCTGAATTCCCCTACTTCAACTTCAACACAAACACACCAACAAAAAACACTGTTGACTGTTCCTCCTTCCTTCTGCCTGATGTAGGCCCTATAGCTTCTTGATATGGATTCTCAACCAGAACTGTAAACTGTGATAATGATGAAGAGGCAAGAGTAATTTACTTGAATAGAGATGAAGATAAACGTCCTTGATAAGCACTTATCAGTTGGATACTATTTAGAGCCGACCCAGTTATAGAATGTACCTTAATTTATTATAGGACCGTCGCATTTTGCCAGCACTTGTATTATTATGCTATCGTATCACGATAGCCTACATTAATTATGTTTGATATTTTTCAATTACCTATAATAAACTTACAGTATAAATTAATAGTTGCAATTACAGCTTCGAAGTGTTTAAGGCTGTGCAAAGGCTAAAAAAACTTTCTATTGGTGATATTTCTCGATTTTTATATCATCAAGCTATCAAAATAATAAAGTTTTCCCAGGAAAACATTTTTTCCGATCATTACTTTTTTGAGATAAAAGCGCCTTGAGTTTATATTTTCGGGACAGAACATTTTAAATTCGGTAAGAGGTAAATCCATGAGATTTAGAGGATTGATTCTCCATGGTATTGTTGATCTAGTAAAACAAAAATTTTCTGAAAATATCAATTTTCAATAAAGTTATTCAATTTACCAAAAATAACTCAACAAAAAGTTATTTCTGGTCATTTTTAGTAAATTGGATATATTTATCAAAAATTGATATTTTCAGAAAATTTTTGTTTTACTAGATAAACAATACCATGAAGAATAAATCCTCTGAATCTCATAGATTTATCTCTTACCGAATTTAAAATGTTCTGTCCCAAAAATTTAAACTTCAGGCGCTCATATCTCGAAAAGTACTGATTGAAAAAAAATGTTTCCCTGAGAAAACTTTTTCATTTTGATAGATTGATAGTAAAACTTTGAAAAATATCACCAGTAGAAAGTTCATTTTTAGCCTTTGCACAGCCTTAATAGGTACGGTACCGTTTATAATTTATTGACAATTAATTAGAAAATTGCTTCAACTACCTATATCGTCAGGCGTTGTCAGTACCGTATGTAATAATACCGATTATAATAAGTGTAAATAGAAAGATTATTATAAGTGTAAATAGAAAGAACATTGATTGGTTCACGCGCGATTAAAGATAGGTATTGACTCAAGAATGGTATAAATAGAATCATTATCCTATCTATAGCTAGCTATATACTATCCTTGGTATTAACTACCGTACCGTATAAATATATTTAAACTCTCTTCTGTTATCGAGGTTCTATCTCGTATTTGGATAATGCACATTTAAGCGTCTTGCCTGTGCATGGATATAGGGATGGGATATGATAAAATTTAGGTAGCCTATTCAAATGTCCATGGCCCGGACGGGATTCGAACCCACGACCGGGCGGAGCGAAACCGGCTGGAGTTGCCACTCGGCCACGCCGGCCGGCAATATTTATAAGTTTATTCTGATATTTTGTAAAGAAATGTTAGTAAAAATACATAGGTATTTATGACAAGTGTAGACAATACTATAGGTGCAGCAGTCTTTAATTGTAATAAATAAGTAAGATGTATAATATAACTTATCCATGGAAAACACTGGACCCATACTCCCTTATATAGCACGTTAAACCGTCGGTCCCGGCTGCCTAAAAAGCAGTCGTTAGGTCATGTCAGAGGCCCTGAAACTGATCAGTTGCGACCTGAAAACTCTGACACCAGACCCGAGCCAGCCAGGTCACTCGATATTATTAATATTATTATAGCACATAATATTAATATTTATAACTGAAATAGTACCTTTTACTTCTTAATAATGTGCATTATTTTTATATATTCACTTATTCCATTTTAGGCCTTTCATCAATCCTCATCAGGAGGAAATAGCTACCTGTCAAACTTTGAGTCTGAAAATTATATGGTTGGTTGTAAGAAATTCGATGAAAATTATATCGAAGCACGTTGAACTTAGAATTAATGTGATTGATTAGTTTATAGTTATCTTGGTTGAGACTGCTGTATAAATAAAAATTATTCATTGTTGAAGTAATCAAACCTTTAACCCTGTTATCTTAGTCGTTTAGACAGTGTTCCGTTTAAATTCCAACGGGGAAACATTTCTATCGTCAATTATATAATAGCTCATTGCAATAAAAATATTAGTGTCATCGTAAATCTGCTAGTATACTTATATATTCATGATCACTAAAAATAATAATATACAAGAATGAATTTGTCAGGTAATTTATAAATAAACTGTAGACTGACTAAATAATACTATTTCAAGGTACTCATTTGTGATAACTATTTCAATTTAGTGTTATTACTATGGAATTTTCCATAATTCAAGGTCTTGAGTGTGTCCCGTTATTATAGAATCATTGGTGGATATGTAGACTATTGATATGCAATATGCTATACATAATAGGGTATATTTAGCACTAAGCTATGATTAGAAGCATTATGTTAGAACAGCAAACTTTCTATCAGAATTCGGTTAATCAAATCATCAAATGCCTGTATTTAGAATAGTTAAGCCAGCATTTGATACCCTACTTTGACTGCTTAAAATGGAATATTATTTCTTTGTTTACATCCTGAAGTGAAAGTTTTTTATTTAGTAAGAGGTGTTTTCTTAATCATTCACCAACTTGGAATGGAAGAGAATGGCCAGAATAATGATCTCTAAGAGAGTGAGAAATGAGAAGCTCAAAGAAAATGTTTTTGTCATTTCCTTGAACAATTGCTTGTGAAAAATAGTTGACATAACTTATTATCAGCTCTATAAGTTATTTTTTAAAGGTATCTCTGCTCTGTAACTTCCTTTACTGTAAATACTCTTTGAAAGCAATAATTATTGACCGAGCGAAGTGTGGTCTAAGATTCAAGTCGACGGTTTTGCATTTCTCTTTATGTTTGAATGTTGATATTATGTTGCGCATTTACAGCGAAACCCAACAATAGATTTTCATGAAATTTGACAGGTATGTTCCTTTTTGAATATTTCGCGTCGACGTATACATAAGGTTTTTTAAAATTTTGCATTTCAAGAATAATACAAAAGGAAAAGAAGTTTCCTTCGAACACCATCCAATATTACCGTAAAAATCAGACTATAGAATTATTCATCATAAATCAGCTGTCTAGTGGACTATAATAATACCCGTTCAAAAACATCGAACATCTTGAAAATGTATCTTTCCATCAACGTTAGTAGACAGTTGTCTACTAACATTGTCTTTCCATAAGCTGAGGCCATGATTCTAGTTTGGAGTTATTGATAGAAAACATTTTTTTACATTTTTCTTTTTTAATCTGATGATTAAAATTGTAACAAATATTATTTTCTACAGCTACCTTGGAAAGTGACCATTTCTGCACTGACTGCAGACCGCAAAGGATCACTTTTCCGCTCTAGTGTGCAAAGTATTACTTTGCGTACTCTTAATACTTTGCGTGTTATCTTGAAGCCATCCCAATCAGCTGTTGACATTGTTGGCGTGTATTTTGAAGGCGAATTTATTCTATCTATATTTTTCTGATTTTCAAATAAATAAAAATGAGAACTCATTAAATTATACATTTTGAATACGGTATTATTAATTATTCATTATTTCAAATAATATTTTTTTTCATTCATAAATTGATTGGTTGAAAAATTATTTAGAATTTAAGATTTACTCAAAATTATTCAAATTAATTTAATTTTTAATTTAAATAAATGATCGTTTATTAATTTCTAATTGGATTATTAAGTTTAAAATAAATTAAAGTTGTTATTAATAACAAAATTGTACAGACAAACATTTGATGGATTTCAGCCATAATTTTACCCATAATCAACCACTTCTCATATTCAATGTTAGCTGTAGGAAAAATTTAATGTGAAATACGCGAGCAAAGTTCCTCTGCTGCACTCAAGAAACCATTCCGCCCTCGCCTACGGCTCGTGTGTAAACGTTTCTTTCGGTGCAGCAAACTGTCACTTTGGGCACTAGTTGCACAAATAACTATTGTCATTTCCTTGAAAAATTGCTTGTGAAAAATAGTTGACATAAATTATTATCAGCTCTATCAGTTATTTTTTTAAAGGTATCTCTGCGCTGTAACTTCCTTTACAGTAAATACTCTTTGAAGGCAATAATGATATTTTTGCTACTGACTATTGTAAGAATTTCCAACAGGTGATAAATTAGTACAATAATAGTAGATTGTGACGAACTGATGGGCAGAGTCTTCTATACCACACAGGAATATGTGTGTAGAGAGGGTTCATTGTATGATTTTTATTTTTGATTTTACTTTTTTCTTTTTTTCTTTGTGTTTTCAATATTTTGCCAATTCCTATACTCTTTGGCAAGCTTTTAAAAACAAAAAGTTCTGGTACGTTATATATTTTAAGAATATAAAGTTACAGAAATAGAACGGTAGGATAGATGGTAGGAATAATCAAATAACCAGTGACAGAAAACATATTTCTATATTCATCTTTATTATTCAATAATATTCTTTTTAATACAAAGAATATTAATCCTGATAAGTGGCAGCAATAATGTTCACAGACGAATGATCTACTTAGTTATATTAAAATAGCATCTGATTAATGAAATCAACAATAATGTAAGCAATTTGAATATACAAAATAAATAATATATGTGTTACATAGTCTACACAAAAAAATAATATAAATACATCACTTTCTAATTATCATTGACTTCATTGATTTATTTAGCACTACGAGCGAAAGTATACAAGCTTATGAGTATTCTAAGAGTAACCTTTCTGATGATAACAAGAAAAGTAATAATTAAGATTAAGGCGTTATATCTTCAAAACATTAGTTTTGTAAATAGTTTTTACTCGCCAATAAAACGGTAACATTTGCAAAACACACGATAACTGAACTAGGAACAACTCAATTTAAAATCGGGTTAACTTTTTTATTGTTCAATCACGTCATGTTTACAACACACATTGATTCAAGATGAGAAAAGGAATGGGAAAATAATGACAGTGTTTTGATAAATTTATCGGTTGATTTTCGTCTTTGGGATAATTGCTTTGAGAAAATTCAAATCTCCTATATTTTATAATATTTAGTCAATAAAAACAAGGATTTATTTTGAATGTAATAATCGACTACACTTCAATTTCACTCAACAGTTTACAGAATAGAAGTGTTCAGCCTAAAAAGGCTAACACTGAATTCTTCATTTAGTTTGTTGTCAAGGGTGTAAAACCATAGAGAAACAATAGCGTAAGTAGATATCCCATGGTATAGGGAATTTATGTCGCAACTTTTACTGTTATCTCAAGCCGATTACTGTCGATTATTGTCAATTTTTACTGTTTTGTTGGGGTGATAGTGTATGAACGGCACAATTTGAGAGACTACCAGCTTCACACAGCTGCATAGGAAAGAACTATGTGAACTATCGGCTTGGGATAACAGTAAAACTTGCGACATAAACGCCCTATACCATGGGATATCTATGCTATCGTTTCTCTATGGTAAAACTCTGAGGTAAGAAACTAGTGATTGCAAAGTCTGTAGTTACAGTGTAAAGTAGCACTGTTCTGTAGTATAATATATGATTTTTACTTTCGAACTGGAAATTTATGAACAATAGTTGGTGCAACAATGATCAGTAACAGATACAATTATTTATCAACATTTTATTTTCATCCATGTACTAAAATTGCAAGAAATTTCATGTTTTCATTATTTGATAGCTGGAATCAGGATTCGCGTAGAACCATTGAAACTCAGAGAATTCAAACTAAGTTTGTAGGTGGAGTACAATATTCTAAACATATTGATTTTGAAACTTCTTCGGTTCTTTAGCGGTGGGTTAGGAACATAAGATTAATGCAAAAGTTTGGCTACTTCCGTGATGAAAACAATTTCAAAGCTTGAAAGAATAGTATGATACGATACCAACAAATATTTTTAAGCAAATCATCTTTCGATTCAAAGTACTATGGCGAGATCAGTATTTTCAAAGAAGTCTTATTCCCTACAACATTGAAATATTATTGAGTTTCTGAAACAAAGATTTGAATAAATGATAGTGTTTTAAGGTGAAAATGTTGGTAAAATTGTTGCTACAATATAAAAAGTATATAGTCTAATGTACAAAGTATATTGGAATATATTTAGATATACAGCGAATTGGAGAAACTTATCAGGAGTGATAAAATATTGAATATTGTGCAGTTGATAACACGTTATTGATAAAAATCAACTCAAGATAATCAGGAGTAGATTACTAATACAGAATTACAGAAGGGGACACGAAAAAGGAAGATTTATCACATTTTAAAATTCAAGAACATCTTATAACCATTTGTGCATTACACTAGAGTATTTCCCATAACACTAGAAAACTTGTTGTATGTCTGGTTTGATTTGTTTAGTTTCATTGAAGAAGATAAACTTTCCATTAAATATTGTAATAATTTCTACAAATCAACAATTGCATCGAGTTGCAAGTGAGTGTATTCTTTGAAAAACGATACAAATATGGAAGACTAAATAAAATATGCTTGTCATGTTTGTAATCTTTGGTACATTCATGCTTTAAATAAGTACTACTGATTGTAAAACATCATAAGATTTCAACATTTCAACAAGTATTATTGTGCTTCATTGAATATATTTAAACAACTTGAAGAAGAATTAACATTTTTAGAAGTGGATGCGATTGAAAGGTTCCTAGCCCAAAAGTGAATTTTCAAATAGTGATTGTTGATTCAATTTTAAATTTTCGGGACAGAACATTTCAAATTCGGTAAGAGATGAATCCATGAGATTTGAAGGATAAATTCTTCATGGTATTGTTGATCTAGTAAAAAAATTTCTTGAAATATCAATTTTTGAGAAAGTTATTCAAATAACCAAAAATAACTCAACTAAAAGTTATTTTTGGTAATTGAATAGCTTTTTCAAAAATTGATATTTACAGAAAATTTTTGTTTTACTAGAGTAAAATCAAAGTTTCTTGATTTTTATATCATCAAGCTATCAAAATGAAAGAGTTTTCTCAGGAAAAATTTTTTTTCCGATCATTAATTTTTAAGATATGAAAGGCAAAAGTTTAAATTTTTGGGACAGAACATTTTAAATTCGGTAAGAGATAAATCTATGAGATTCAAAGGATTGATTCTTCATGGTATTGTTTATCTAGTAAAACAAAAATTTTCTGAAAATATCAATTTTTGATAAATATATCCAATTTACTAAAAATGACCAAAAGTAACTTTTTGTTGAGTTATTTTTGGTAAATTGAATAACTTTATTGAAAATTGATATTTACAGAAAATTTTTGTTTTACTAGATCAACAATACCATGAAGAATTTATCCTTCAAATCTCATGGATTCATCTCTTACCAAATTTGAAATGTTCTGTCCCAAAAATTTAAACTTTAGCCTTTCATATCTCAAAAATTAATGATCGGAAAAAATGTTTTCCTGAGAAAACTTTTCCATTTTGATAACTTGATGATATAAAAATCAAAAAACTTTGAAAAATATCATCAGTAGAAAGTTTATTTTTAGCCTTTGCACAACCTTAACAAAAGTCTGAAAAACGTAATGAAAGTTAATCTAACTCTCAAATAATTTTATTGATTTGAATTATTTCCAGGGAAACTGTAATTTTTTAAAGTTTTCCATAAGACAGTGACCAGAAATCCATCTCACAGCTTCAATACGCCATTAACAATGGGAATTTATCGAGCATGAAGAACAAACATGAAGTTTTTAGGCTAAGAACTTTCCAATTCCAACCCCTGTTTACATAATTCACTAGATTGAATTAGAAATTGCTGTTTTTGGCACAAGAAAATGCAAAATATATACGAAAAGACAACTGCTTAATTCCAACACTGATACTAAATTACGAGTAACGTCATTTAATTTGAGATAAATACTATGATTTTATAGGATATATACTTGCATTGTGATTAACACGTGCTTTATCAACATTATGAACGACATTGGTAATTATTATTTTGTATATATTCTTCTCTTAAAATTGTTTATTTTATAAATATCTATCAACTGACGACAATTGATCACGAAGAGTGGAGTAAATACAACTCTTACTAATTTCTTAAACTAAAAAATTGTTAAACTGATCTGAAATCAGATAATAAATAGTTTTACATCTACTTACATTAATTTATTTACAAAAATCGAAATGTTACCACTTGATTCACTGGCATAATATACTCAATAAATATCTACTTTTGAACAAAATACACTGCGATAATACACTGAATCATTAAACTATGAGTAGAAAAATAAAATAGACGCAATTTGTCATAGCAGGCTACATATTTTCAACATTTTAAACACTAATCGGAAAAATAATATAAACAAGAAGTTAGTTATTGATATAAAGTAAGCAGACACAGGTAACAACATTCATCGATTCTAACTGTACACTAAGAGTAATAAATACAGTATCAACCTAGATTGCTTGGAGTGATAGATGGTTAGGTTAGGTTAGGTTAGGTTAGGTTAGGTATGTTATTCTAATATACAAATTAGAAGAAAAAAGCAACAAATTCACACCATACTTATAATTTAGATTTACACTGTACAATTATATTATAACTATAATTCAACAATGATTATGATAAGTGGAAGCCAATCTAAGATACTACTTATACACAGAAAATCTCATTCACTCGTTAATTCATTCACGTCTTATCTTTCCCTCTTTGAACTACATAAAGGCCCGGTTGCACAAAAGCCAGTTGAATTTTAACCGTGATTAATTCCAGAACAGGCCTTTTTAAAAAGACGGCTTCTCTGATTGGTTCTCGTGGAATTAATCACGATTAAAATTTAACCGGCTTTTGTGCAACCGGCACAAAGAGATGTTATTTTTTGACAATAAAATGAAGGAATTCCATCGAGCTCAAATTCAATTCTTTGGCATTGCATAATAATGGTATAATCTCATTACAATAACTTTATTAAGAGAAAGTTATCAACATATGATAATGATTCAAATTTCTAATAAACTAACAAATTGAATAAATATTATGAAGAATGAAGACGAAGGCTGATTTATTAAAGCCTTTATGAAGAAATCTTGAGACCTAATACATCAATTTGTTCAAGTTTGATCAATATATAATAAATGATTACTTGCGTGATATGTAGTCGCATATCGTTTCAGTCTAATAAATAAATATAATTTTCAAAAACTCAAATGTCTTGTGAAATGAATATTACCAATTTGAAAAAAAATCAAAAATTATAAGTAATTAAACAACAATAAACAAATAATAATAAGTAACAATTTTCTAATGCATTCTATGGATGGGTTTAGTAGAATCCAATACATATAATACTGATTACATTAATCGTCAACATAAATATCTTCAATTCCACATCTAAAGCAATGTTAAAGCTCTATAAGCAAACCTTTTATTTTCAAGCATTGATCTCTCTAATGATATTATTTATATTTTAATTCACTAAATAATTTATTAAAATAGACTGAATAAGTTTCAGAATAATTAATTGAATTATTTTAGTTAGTATATAGTATTTATAACTTATAAAACTTCAGTTTTCATGAACTGAAAAAATGATAAAATAATAATCATTCTGATTTAATTATCTACTCAGACACTTATATAAAATGTGATGTAATTTGGAAGAAAGTTATTGACAAGGAACAATACTTTAATGAATATACCACTCGTGGTTTCAAGCAAAATTTGTTGATTGTAAGTTTGGGAAATGAAAACTTCAAGGATTTGAATATTATTACCAATATTATTCATTAATTCCGACCATAAATATAAACATAATTTAATTTAAAAGATAAACAAGTGGTGCTCCGAAATAATATCGTTCACTATTTTAACACAAATAAGTTTATAGAATGCTGAACAATGATAAGAATTATGTCATTATTCAATGATGAATAAATAAATAAATGTTACGGGAAAGAAATTTAACTAAGGAATTTTAAAGCAAAATAAAAATAGATTTATAGACAAAATTGGTAAATTTGTGCGCGACAGTGGACCGAGAATTTTATTCCAGAATCTAATTAAAACGATACTCTCTTAAACAAAAGTCCAGTTTAATAATGCAAATAAATAAAAATCATGTTCAATTGGAAAATAAGTGAAACTACAAGGTGCGCCAGAGAAACTTACTTATTTGAAAGGTCAATGAAAACATAAGTACTTGAGATATATTGTTTCAATCTTTTTTTTTATATGAGAATACAATATCTAAATTTTTTTCCATGCAGTCTTGAAAATGACATCAGACCAATGGCGACCCCCTTTGCACATATGTACACTGATAAAGTCGATTTTTGAAATTTCGTTCCAGTATATCAATCGGTATGTTGGCAACGGCGTCGCGAATGTTGTTCTTGAGGTGTGCTATGGTCTGTGGTCGATCGACATAAACCAGGTATTTCAAATAACCCCATAAAAATAGCATTAAGGAAACGCATGTGGAAATGAGCCTTGTCATATGACCGCGTCTTAAGGCAGGTTGTCAATCAGCATATCACATGCATTTCGATGGGCAACAAAATCGCGTTCAGTCAATTCTTGAACAACAGCCAATTTATAGGGATGAAGTTGAAGGTCTTCATGGAAAACTCGTTGAACAGTGGAGTCAAAAATTGCCATAGCAGCTGCGTGTTTGCGAGCCGAACGCCGGGGAGAACGAACAACTGACTGCCTCACTCTTTCAATATTTTCTGGAGTTCTGATGGTTCGTTGAAGTCCATTTCTGGGTTTAGCGACACTTCCACACTCCTGAAATGAGTTAACCCACGACAGAATCGAATTATGGCCAGTATCCAGTCTGTGGGGAGGAATTTCAAATCGAGGTGATCAACCATTAGAAAAGAAGCTCTCAACTGAGAAGGACCGCTGCTCTCTAGACCGGAGCATGATGGCTATTTACTTGAAGGAGGATAAATTTGAGAACTTCCCCCTCCAGATGCGCCCCCTCCTGCCCCTCTACACGACCAATTCAACGCACGGGAATTTTTTCAAATAATCAAGTTTCTCTGGCGCACTTTGTAGAATCAATAAAAAAATATGAATCTGAAAAAGGTGGAATTGACGTTCTATCTTGAATGTAACGAAATTGATTGACAGAATAATCATTCCATCATTCTTAAATAAATGAATATCTTTGTAACAATTGAATTTAATTCATTCCTTAGGTACTTCAATGCATAACTTTTAGAATATTAAATCGGGTTTATAAATTTTTACTAGTACACTTATCTACTCAGCATATAAAAAATACTGGGGAAATTCATGAGGTATAAAGGAATAATGATTAATTATAGCACTTGAAACCCCTGAGAGATACAATGTAGATACTTCAAAAACCATACGAGCATCCTGTAATAATATTTTAAGCTCATTTTTCAAATCTAATTTTACCTAACATGTCAATATTTTCAAGTTATTCAGAATCAACTTTGAACAATATTGTAAATTTCTAATTTAACGTTCCTTTTGTCACATCTGAATAAGATTCATTGAGAGATCTAGAGTTGAAATTTTACAGCCTTACAACTAGCTACGCTAACTACAAAAAATAATAAAAAATAAATAGCTATAAATATAACACACACACACTTGATCACAATATGATGCGAAAGCATTGATAATGTCCATTAAAATTCGATGGATATCTACAAATAGACAAGTGGAACTTGATCAAACTGATTTCTGTCAGTTTCTTTGGTACATTTGATGTACAAAATTAAAATAAAATGGTAAGAATTAACAGACAAATATTACAACAAAATTAGCGACTTTGGTCGAGCCGTTTAGTAGCAAAAGCTATATTTAAAAGAAAGCTCTATAGTGAGAAATTCACAACGAACTGTCAGCATCAGCATCCCTTATGGAATCAATGCATCCCTTATGGAATCAATGCATCCCTTATGGAATCAATGCATCCCTTATGGAATCAATGCATCCCTTATGGAATCAATGATGACAGTTTGAAATAGAAATAAATCGCTTTAACTTCAATGATTTCCATAAACCGTTTCACATTTTCAATGCTTCAGTTTAAAGTGAAAACCTCTCTACGTTAGATCATAGAGAAAAGATGGTGGCATAAGAAGATATCCCATGGTAAGGAGCGTTTATGTTCCAAATTTCATTTTTTGTTCAAGCCGATAGTGGACGTAGTTCTTTTTCGTGAAGCTGGAAGTCTCTCATACTGTTTCATCCATACTCTCTCACCTGTCCAAGACTGTAATAATCAACAATGATGACCGTAATCGAAAATAATAGGCTTCCTATATACCGGACTGCACCTACAAAAAAATGGCTGCCGTAGGTGGTGTCCGGCATTGATATTTTAAACGGGAACTAGACGAACTGAGATTTCGACAAACTGAGACGCTCTCTAACAGCTGATTAGTGATTTTTTCTCAGTAGGAATTTCTATAAGACCACCACATACGACGGCCATTTTTTTCTAGGCTCAGGCACTACCTCCGTAAACAAAGCCGTAGTGCATTCGTGTGACGTCAGCACAGGTAGGGCTCCTACACCAATAGAAACACTACCTGATATAGATCAGCTGAATTCAACGAATTTTTATTGGTGTAGGAGCCTTACCTGTGCTGACGTCACACGAATGCACTACGGCTTTGTTTACGGAGGTAGTGCCTGAGCCTAGAAAAAAAATGGCCGTCGTATGTGGTGGTCTTATAGAAATTCCTACTGAGAAAAAATCACTAATCAGCTGTTAGAGAGCGTGGACCTCATGCTCAGGTCCGGTAGTATAGGAGGTCCTGCTTGAGCACCACAAGTACGCGCATTACACTTTTTATCAGCTGATGCTACCTACGCTTATTATACCTGTACTTTACTGTTTCCTGTAAAAATACAGATATAAACAGCTGATGAAAAATGAAAAGCGCAAGTGTGTACGCAGCTTATGAAGTAGTGAAATACAGCAGAGTATAACAATGAAATTTGGAACCCAAACGCCGTACGGGATATCTTATTATCAAAGACCTTAAAGATGCATAGACTCACATGCAGCGCTAGTGTCGTACTTGGAATTGAAATCGGCCATTGAGGGGGCAACCTATAAGATTATTACATACCAATATGCCTTTGTAATCTATAATATTACAAACATATATACATAATATCTCGTGCTAAAATACCCCAATGGCGGCCTTCAATTTCAAGTAAGAACTTTTCAGTAAGAGTTATATTTCATCATTGGGAAGGCATAGGCATTGCGGGTCTATATCTCTTCAAGGTCTTTGCTTATTATGCCATCTTTTCTATATGGTTAGATTAAGCAGGGTAATATACAGATAAATGGTCACTTTGTGTGGGTGTGAATTAGAGAGGTGACTAACTGTCGGGCAGCATATGCACAAAGCTGATTGGAAACATGCCGCGCTTGGAGGGGTCCCGCTCCAGCATCCCCTCCACCCAGTTTTCGTCCTCAGTGCTGGTACTCGTCACCAGGATGATGTCGTCGACCCGGAACGAGAGCTCGTCGTCATTGTCGGCCGAACAGTCGTACAGCGCCTTGCAACGGGGCTGGTGCGACGCCACCGTCGACGATTCGCTCTGCTTCTCCAGCGGACAGTAGAAGTATGGCTGCAACACAATAGACACATCGTTAGCTTACAGATATGTTCAACTCTTCAACAATATTATATGGGAGACCATAGTTGGCTAGGTATTTTAACAATAGAAGTATAGCTGCAACCCAATAGACACATCGTTAGCTTACAGATATGTTCAACTTTTCAACAATATTATATGGAATACCATAGTTGGGTAGGTATTGGTTGTGATATTAGACCAACGTTAGTAGACAGTACTAACTTTGATATTGGACTACTGTAAGCTTGAACTGACGTTATGAAATTTTCATGTTTTTGACAATTAATTATTTATCTACTTTCTTATAGTATTACCATACTTGTAGGTATTTTCCTCCTCTCTTCTATTTCAGAACACCCCACCATGAGAGCCTGTTTTTTTTTGTATTTTTATTGGGAATTTGTATTTTTTGATGTGCCATGAAGCCTGTTTTATGCATTTCTATTAGAGATTCGTATTTTGATGAATCATGGAGCCTACTTTTATGTATTTTAATGGAAATTTGTTTTTTGATGAACCATGGAGCCTACTTTTTGTATTTCTATTAGAAATTTGTATTTTGATGAACCATGGAGCCTACTTTTTTGTATTTTAATGGAAATATGTATTTTGATGAACCATGAAGCCTACTTTTTGTTTTTTAATGGAAATTTGTACTTTGAAGTACCATGAAGGCTGTTTTTTTTTTTGTTAGAAATTTGTATTTTTGATGTACCATGAAGCCTGTTTTTTGTATTTCTATCAGAAATCTGTATTTTGATGTACCATGAAGCCGGTTTTTTATTTTTGATGTGCCATGAAGCCTGTTTTAATATTTTCATTGGAAATTTGTATTTTGATTGTATTGTTTTTGTATTTTGGCATGACTTCTGTTTTTATCCTCAATAGAATACATTTCTTCTAACAGCGATTTGAAAGAGTAAAATCTGTACGGAGTCATCGCATATTCCATTAGGAATAAAAATGTTCATTGAAAAAGAAACATTAGAGTATTAAAAAGTATTTCAGCTATTGATCATTAATTGGGTATTATCATATAGAAACAATAGCGTAAGTAGATATCCCATGGTATAGGGTGTTTATATCGCAACTTTTACTGTTATCTCAAGCCGATTACTGTCGATTTACTGTTTTGCTCGGGTAAGAGTGTATGAACGGCACAATATGAGAGACTAACAGCGTCATAAAGCTTCACGGGAAAGAACTACGTGGACTATCAGCTTGAGATAACAGTAAAAGTTGCGACATAAACGCTCTATACCATGGGATATCTACTTATGCTATTGCTTCTCTATGGTATTATATTCAGGATGTAAGTGCTTCTTTTATACATATTTGATATTAATATGATTCTATTTTTCAAGATCTAATTCGAGAGAGTAGAAGTTGTAGGAGTAAAGACTTGGAAAGTTTGATTTAATACAAATATCCACTAAAATGTTTTAAGAGGAGTATTTAGATTTGGTATGAGTTTGGTTTTTGATTTTCGAAAGAATGAGTATGCATGGAAACGCCCATTCAGTCATTATTCCTATTCATAATAATGAAAATATATAGTAGGTACTATTATTGCTAGAAACTATTACTGTACAGTCGAATAGAATTGAACCAAAAATGGAATTTAAATTTATAGATGAAATAAATAAGCTACTAAAAAAGGGGAAATCAAAATCACCACTTTACATGCTGAAAAAACTTAATGAAATCTGATTAGCATTCTTCTAGAATAATTTTAATGTAATCTTTGAATAAGTATAAGAACTTTTAGAAATATTATATTATTTTACAATAATGCTATGTCTAAAGAAGAAACACTGACCGAATTTATGATAAATTATAATTTATAATATAAAAATTAAATCATGGATTTTGAACCAAGATAACATCCGAAAAAAGCTCTTGAAATAAACGATTGAACTGCCTTATTGAATATACACTCAACTGTATCTGAGAAGTACAAGATTATGCAGTTTTCAAAAGAGTAGAGTAATTTTTCAAAATTTTAATTCAATTCGATGAAGTTATTTTACAAAGAAACAACTAGTTACTTCTTCAGATTGTAAATTTTATGTAATTCAGTCTTTTGAGTCTAGGTAGGCAAAATTCAGTTTCTTTAAAAATACTGGAATTTTATGAAGATTCTTTTCTCCACGATATTATATTTGTAAAATATCTTCATTTTTTATATTGACAAATAAAGTGGTATGTATCAAATAGAATATCATTTAAATGGCTACAATTTATTTTTTAAGATCCAATTAATATTTATTGCCTATTTTTTCTAATGTTAAGACTCAAGCAATTCGTTCTGGAATCTAATAAAAAAGGTTATCCGTAAATTATGACAACTCTGTTAAACACTAGCCAATAAATATTATTTCAACTTATCAATGCGACTCATTCAATCACTGTTTTAGCTTTTTGATTGATCACAAAAATCGTTTATAAAAAGCATCGGTGTGATTATTGAAGCTTTAAGCAAATTTAGAAAATACTTATCAATAATAACAAACACACAATAAACAGCCGTAGAATAAATGGTGAAAAATGGAGTAGGATTGATGTCAAGTCATTAATGTTCATTGTATTTAAACATTTTTAATTTCCCGTTTTTGTAACAAAATTTAACATTTATCTTATTTTTTGGACAAATTTTATGCTTTATATGTGTTTATCAACTAGTTCCAAAAAGTTTGTTTTGGAAGTGATTTTTTTATGAAGAAATTTCAAAGGCAATATTATGTCAGAGGCCCTGAAATTGATCAGTTGCGACCTGAAAACTCTGACACCAGACCTGAGTCAGCCAGGTGGTAACTCGATATTATTATTATTATAACAAACGTATTCCAACCTTGAAATGAAAGTGTTGAATGAAAAAGACTGAGAAATTGTCTAAAACCACAGATTTATTTGACAATTTTTGAGTCTTTTTCATTCAATATGAATAATTACCACAATATCAACTTCTCAACTACACAAAAATATGAAATGGAAGTGTTATTGTGCATAAGTGGATTTTGAATTCTCAATTTGAAGCTCAGTATTTGAAGGCCGGGCAAAGCAATGTCTCCCGGCTACATAGGCCAAACAAGTTATTGACTCTTTGAAAGTTTCTAATTGTTGTATTGGCCTATGAGTGCATATGCATATAATATATGTATTAGGCTCGAATTATTTACTCAAGGCAAAATTGATAGTAAACTGAAAATTCTACAAAATGATAATTATTATCAATACAGTGCAACTGTAAGCAATATTCCAGACATTCTTCTAACCAACTATTACTAAATACATACTAGAAAAAAATTAATAAGAAGCTAAAATAATATATACCACAATACTTGTGGCTCAGCATGGAACCTGATTAGGACCGTATTTATGAATGATTATCAAGATTATATTAGCACGCATTAGGAGCACGCATTGTAGTCTAAAGTGAGTTTCAAGTCTTTAGTTAGAATTGGTTGAATGGGACATTTTTGGGTTATTTATAAGGAATGCTGACAGTGAAAATCACTATAACAGCCAATCACGGAAGTACAGTTATAGGAATCGTTAAACTAACTATACTTAAATTTACTTTGAACAGTCAGCTTCCCTTATAAATGATTTCAATGCTTTACGTTCAACCAATGCTGTGCAGTTTTGAATTCAATCTCACTACAATAGAATAGTTCTGATTGGTTAAGGCTGTGCAAAGGCTAAAAATAAACTTTCTACTCGTGATATTTTTCAAAGTTTTTCGATTCGTATATCATCAAGCTATCAAAATGAAAAAGTTTTCTCAGGAAAACATTTTTTTCCGATCATTACTTTTTGAGATATGAGCGCCTAAAGTTTAAATTTTTGGGACAGAACATTTCAAATTCGGTACGATATAAATCCATGAGATTTAGAGGATAGATTCTTCATAGTATTGTTGATCTAGTGAGAATTCTGAAAATAACATTTTTGTAAAAGTTATTCAATTTACCAAAAATAACTCAACTAAAAGTTATTTTCAGTAAATTGAATAACTATCTTAAAATTGATATTTTCAGAAAATTTTTGTTTTACTAGATGAACAATACCATGAAGAATCTATCCTCTAAATCTCATGGATTTATCTCTTACCGAATTTGAAATGTTCTGTCCCAAAAATTAAAAACTTTAGGCGCTCATATCTCGAAAAGTAATGATCAGAAAAAATGTTTTCCTGAGAAAACGTTTTCATTTTGATAGCTTGATGATATACAAATCGAAAAACTTGGAAAAATATCACGAGTAGAAAGTTTATTTTCAGCCTTTGCACAGCCTTAAACAATGTGTACTTTGCTAAAAAGTATAATCAGAAATTCGAAATAGTAAGGTAATTTTAAAACAATATATAAACATTCACACCGCTGAAAAACTGGGAACAAGCGAATGCAAAAAATAATAATTATTTGATAATTCTGATTTAAAAAAGAGGAAACAACATAGACACACTCATGCAACACAGAGCTTGAACTTCTTTCGAGTTACCTCTGTCTCTTCAGCATAGCTCTCTAGCTTAGAGCTGTCTGTTTTCTTCTGAAATCAAATCACGTGATACTAACAATACTGGTTCAAATGAGAAGCGTGCAAAATGGTGAGCCAATCGCTACAACAGACAGCTACAATGTTCCAGTATAGAGAAATGTATCTAAGACAGGTTTTTCAATACATTTTCAGTAGAGATCAATAAGTAATCCGATAATAAATTATAATGTCAGCCTAGATTTTTCCATTTTCAGTTGAAATATATTGAGGATAAAAGTACTTATCATAAACAGTCCAGTTAATATATACGTCATTGGAAATATATTGAGGATAGAAGTACTAATCATAAACAGTCCAGCTAATAGATCAGTTAACATATTTAGAGGATAAAATTATTCGTTAAAATTAGTTCAATTAATATATAGTAAATATATATTGAGGGTAGAAAAAGTACTTGTTATAAACAGTTCAGTTAATATATACGACAGTGGAAATATATTAAGTGTAGAGGTATTTATCATAAACAGTCCAGCTAATATATAGATCAGTTAAAATCTTTAGAGGATAAAATTATTAGTTATAAACAGTTAAATTAATATATAGTAAATATATATTGAGGGTAGAAGAAGTACTCATTATAAACAGTTCAGTTAATATAATCGGTAGTGAAGATATATTGAGGGTAGAAGAATGACTTATCATAAACAGTCCAGCTAATATATAGATCAGTTAAAATATTTAGAGGATAGAAGTATTCATTGTAAACAGTTCAATTAATATTATAAGTCAGTGAAGATATATTGAGGGTAGAAGAATGACTTATCATAAACAGTCCAGCTAATGTATAGATCAGTTGAAATATTTAGGGGGTAAAATTACTTATTAGAAACAGTTCATTCAATATTATTATATATTGGTCAGTTGAAAGATATTGAGGATAGAAGTATTTATCATAAATAGTTCATTTAATATAAGGTCGGTTGGAATATATAGGTCAGAAGATGAATATATTGAGGGTAGAAGTACTTATTATAAAACTGTTCAGTCAGCAGCTTGAGATCTGATAAGTCAAATTCAGGAACATCCTAATAATTTAATTCAATACAATGACAAGATTAGCACATACTGAATAATGAAAGGCTCATATAACTTAGGCATATTAAGGTGCGTACAAATATACGCGCCGCGAACATGAGCAATTCACTTTTAATCAGCTGATTACATCTGTATTTTACAGATACAGATATAAAAAGCTTGGCATCAGCTGATTAAAAGTGAATTGCTCATGTTCGCACCTTTAGATTCTAAATTTCATGAAACACTTAAAAATATAAATCTGAAAATATTTTCATATTAGGTTTTCTCACTTACAGGTTTCACAAAATTAAGATTAGCAAACTGAATGATAAATAATATTGACATTAGAAATTGATGTATTTATTGATACATTTTGTGAGTCACAAATGATTAGAAAATGACCAACAGGTTTGGACAGCAGGACCCAAAACTTGAAAATTTGAAAATTTTGATAGATGTAGGTATTAATGTTGCATGTTTAATTGATAAATATAAATTATATTGAAAGCAAAAGGGTATATTTGGAGTTAAATTAGAAAAAGAATAGGAGGGAAAAGTTATAATTGATGTCGCATACTTCAATAATTGAGAAATCTCATTGGTGCTTGGGAACAGATAGGAAAAGATGATAAGATAATTAGAATAGATACGGGAGAAGATAAATTTAAATAGAATAGTGAAAGAAGAAGTTTAATAAGTCTAAAAAGTGCAATATAAAATCCACTAACAGATAGTTATAATTAGTTTTGGAATCAGGTGAGAGTCCATGTTTATTTGTAGGTTATGTACGTATATCAAAATAGATAAATGACAGAATATGGTTGACAGATAGATCATGTTGAATAATGGAATCAACTGAATGATTGTAATATAAGTATTAAGAACTGATGAATATATTTAATAATACATATTGAAATATGTCCATTTTGAGAACATGTACTACAATATTAAAATAGGATAATGAAGATTGTTGACAGATCTCACATGTAAAAGATGGAATTAATTGAAGAATCAATAAAGTAACTGGACCCTGTTTCATAAAACTTTAAAGTCACGTAATACAGGAGAATCACCATTCCAATTAAATGCTCAATATAGCCGATAAAATCAGCTGTTCCTGTATTACAGGACTTCTGAGTTTTTATGAAACAGAGGCCTGGTTACAGGAACAGCTGATTTTATCGGCTATATTGAGCATGTAATTGCAATGGTGATTCTCCTGTATTACGTGACTTATAAGTTTTATGAAACAGTGCCCAGGCACTACCTCCGTAAACAAAGCTGTAGTGCATTCGTGTGACGTCAGCACAGGTAGGGCTCATACAACAATAAAAATTCGTTGATTTCAGCTGATCTATATCAGCTAGTGTTTTGATTGGTGTAGGAGCCCTACCTGTGCTGACGTCACACAGATGCACTAAGGCTTTGTTTACGGAGGTAGTGGCCCCGGGGCCTGATTGTAATTACTATTAACAACTGCTTGTAATGGGAAATGTTAAAGTTTATTTGGAAGTTTATTTGGAAGTTATTATACTACACTTAGAATAATCGATACACCAAGAAATGAGTGAAGAAAGCTGATTACCTTTCTTGGAGGAGGCACCGGATTGAGAACACTGGATGAATAGTCGGAGGAAATGGAGTTGATGCTCTCCGTTGATTGGCCGTTGGACAGGCGGGAGGGGGGCGGACCTGGTGGTGCGGGGGGTGGGGGTCCTCGTGGCCTTTGAACTGTACCTCCAACAAAATTATTTAATTATTTATCGGTACAATTACAAATCATAAAATGAATATGATTGGGCGGGAGAAACAGACTTAGCCCTACTTATATTCAACAAATCATCTTCATCCTAATTATTATATTCATCAAAAATTCATCGACTCTATGACGACTGTTGGTACGATTAGTAATCTTTATTCAAGTTCTTTCTGTAATCCAAATTAGCAATTCAACTACCAATAAGAATTATTAAAATTATTGAAAGAATAAGACGTTGATATTGTCGATACCACTATATTTATTCAAAATCAGCAAGAGATGTGGTAGGTGTTACAATGTAACACAATGTATTCTAGGTACATTGGGTGTTACCATGAACCTGGTTCTGTAATATGAATTAATTTTTGAATAAATATAGTGGTATTGAGTCTAGGGATGGGTATCGATACATCGATGTTTAGAAACATCGATGTTTCAACATCAAACATCGATGTTTTTTACATCGATGTTTACTGTTCGATGTTTTTCACTTATCGATGGTTTTACCCAGACATCGGTCATGCGATGTTTTTCCCAACAAAGGAATTTTTCAATCAGGCTCTCTGTATTTTTTATGTGAGACTGTTGGATACTCTTGAAGATTTGCATAACTGTGGCCCTTGTCAAGGTTAGATGCCTATTTATAATTGAATAAGAGGTCGGATTTTTCGTTTCTTAGGAAGAAAGAGTTTTTCTTATTACAAGTGCTTTCCTCAACATACGTTTAATACCAATTATTAATCTAGCTCTGGAATAGAGGTCCTCGTATAGTATGGAGTGTAGATAGCCATAAAAAAACACCTCTATTCATTCTCATTTCCTAGATAGAACTATCAGGTTTGAATACGATTATGAGTAACAATGATTGCTAAAATTAGCTTAGGATGAAATCTCAAGACAGAATCTTCGAGGATATCCCGAGAGGTTTCTGACTCAACTATGAAGATGACAAATCTTGTGAACTATAATAGAGTTGATGTATCTTTCTAGTCACAACCTGACTTCAATTATTTGAAAGACTGTTACTTGAAATACCAAGTCTAAAATTGCTGTAATTCCAGTTAGTAACAGTTAAAATATTGAAACAATAGCTCCAGATAAAAGTGTAGTCACTTTAGGAGTTTTTTTCGTATTTTTAAGTATTTCGAGATTTGGACAAAATAATAATACCGTCTTAATTTCTCTTATACTAAACAAATATTGAAATCTATAAAACAATATTTTAGATCATTGGATTTTCTTTTTTATATTCGATTAAATATCAATCTCCATTGATAACGTAGAGTCTGATTACCTACAACTACAAACAATTTATTAACTTTCAGTTTCGTTGCTGCCAATCAATAATATTCCTTTATTGTTAACTACTTTTTAAAAGCTCTGTCCCTTTCTTTTACATGTACATGAAAAAGGAAATTGATTTCACTATCTGAGTTAATCTAAGGATATAATAATCTTCCGAAAAATGTACGGCAACACGTCGATGTTTTAAACATTGATGTTTACTGTTCGATGTTTTTCACTTATCGATGTTCAGGAGAAAAAACATCGATGTTCAAAACATCGATGTTTTGTCTTTCGATACCCATCCCTAGTATTGACAATATCAACGTCTTATTCTTTCAATTATGGAGAAATACCACAACATCTCATACCATACAATCAAATTATACCAACAATTACTAAATAATACCATAAAATAATAAGATATCCCATGTTAAAGGGACATATCTCATTTTACAAATTTTACTGTTATGTCAAGCCGATAGTAAACATAGTTATTTTTCGTGAAGCTATATATGACACTGATAGTCTCTCATACTGTGGTATTCATACACTCTCACCCGGTCAAGACAGTGAGGTGGGCCGTCCACTAGAACCGTTTTCGTCCGAAAACTACCGAACGACCCCCCAACAAAGAAAGAAATGGATGCTCGTCCATTGTAACAGGTTCATACGGCCGTGCACGGCCGTCTCCGGCCGATCAATTTTTCGATCCGAATTGAGTGGGATTTTCCGGCCGAACTAACTAGTCGAGCTGAGACAACAAAGTGTTTCTAACCTAAAATTGTTTCACAGTCTTGTTTGTTTTTTGAAGTAGTTCTGTTTTATAAAGTTGTAACTATGGACAATGAAAAGTTGATAAGTTTGGTTAAGGGCATGTCCCATTGTGGGATATGCGAGACAGAAGATATCATCGTCGTGATGTTCAAAGGAATCTGTAGACAAAGATTGCTGAACAAATAGGATCTGCAGGTAAGATTATTGTAATGAATAACTATTTGGTGGATATTTGTTTCTTTATCCAATTTTCAAAATCTCAATATAATCATTGTTTATGGAAAATTTTGGTGGATATGATAGTTAATTCAATAATATGCTGATAGTGAATGTTTTTGTGATTTTTCTGGCTTCAAATCTATCAAGTTTTTTAATATTTTTCAATTTATTAATGCATTTTCAAGTGTAATAATAATTTCTTTCATCTTTCTGATCAACCGAGATACAACATTTTTAGTATAATGTATATTTGGACTGTAAATTTTTGTGATCTTTATAAAAGTGTTTTCATAACCTCATTTGGACTATTTTTATCAAAATTAGGGAGAGGAACAGTTTTGGGTTTATCCTGTTGATTCTCTCCCAATCATTAATTTGATGTTGTGATTAAGGAATGTAATAATAATAAATAATAAATAAATAAATATTGGCAACCACCCTGAACTAGACTGACGTGAACGGTTCCAAAGGACGACCATATTAGGCCGAATTAACAGCCGGCAGATTCGTCAGCCATCCAACGGCCGAACGGATCGGTTGAATACGGTTCCAGTGGACGGTTACCCTAATGATCGAGGAGTCGACTGTAATCGATAATAATCGAATTGACAAAACAGTAAACATATTCACAAACTCAAATTTTGATGGTCATGGAATCATCTTATGGAAGCGAACAATTCTACAACACGTCTTAAAACAGAGTTGCATTGGTTTATCCTTATTGAATTATCAAGTCTAATTTATCAACTCTGGAAAGATAGTTGAGTTTGTGTGCGTTTGTGTGAATTTAGACCACTCACCAGATTTGTCAAGAATTGTACTCTTCAGGATTGGTATCTCACCGGGGTGGTATGACTAGTTTGGCTCCCGCTGAAACAATAAATTAAAGACAATTAATTTTTCCTCCACCTACTGTCTAAAGTACTTACTTTACTCCCTGAAACCTAATACTAAAGTGTCACTTTTTCGCTCTCGGTAGTAAAAAACAGAAAAACTCCCCTAGGGAGTAAAAGTGACTCCAATTAAATAAAATGGGGAGCATCTCTATTTTGAGACTTACATTGTAATAGGTTAGAAGGTCTAAGCTCAGATGAGAAAGCATAATAGAGGTGTCTGTCATTGAGTCAACTGAATTCAATACCACAACCAGAAATTTGATCAACTCATGAAATATATGTTTGTATGATATTATATTCTTAATATTAGTAGACGATAAAAATTTATACAATTTTTAAAATATTTTATTCTATTCAAAATACCAGCCAACAAATATTTTTGATCTGCAATTCAAATCTGAACCGCGTGATCTGGAGTCAGCCATTTTTGGTAGCCTGCCCAGCTGATATAATTGTTACAACTTTGGCCGATAGATAGCGCAATCGGCAGTGCCAATCAGACGACCGGTTTTTAGGTTTTAGATTTTAGGTTATGTTGTTAGGAAACATTGTCACCAATACGTAAGTTATTAGAATGATTTAATTTGCAGTTTCTATAAAAAAATGTAGATGGAGGAAAAATGTTGTGTACATCACGAGCGAAAAATACTTTTTCTCCCTCAGGAAAATTGTTGCCCTCGGCTTCGCCTCGGGCTTCAAACTTTTTCCCACAGGGAGAAATGTCGTACTTTTCACTCTAGATATACAAATAACTATTTTTGAATGTGGTGCATAATTTGGAAATTATCTCAAAATGTCTATTATAACCAAAACAATTTTAGTTCAATCACAGCTGTTAAGCTACTGGAGTTCTTTTTTACTTTCCTTGCCCTATTACCATGGACATACACAACTAGCGCCCAGCGGTCAAATGGGAGTGATACAAGGCTCCGATACACACGTACACTGTTTACGTCGTGACGTCATCACTGACAGTCACATTATTTGTCTGTCACTCTCTCTGGAAGTGATAACGGTATATAAACTTTCCGACAACCATCTGCTTCATAACGACCATTCCTTTCCTATTGGACTCCAAAAGTGTTCCGTTGATTTAGCTCAACTTGTGAAGGATTTTGAAATCATGAATACATCGAATTTCCAGCTCTGACAGTATGTTAGAAAGGTTGACGACCGGGAATCCCCCGGTTTGTCAAAACCACACCACCTCATCAGCTTTTCAATAATTAGCACATATTGTCTCTTTCAGGCTTGTCACCATGAGTGAGAAAATGAACAGTGTTGATATGTTTGCTACGCTGAGAGACGGAGGTTCAAAGTTATTAGTTTTTGAAGTTTTTAAGTATTCAAAAAATATATCTTTATCCATCACCCACATTGTCTTTGTCATTAAAACGAAATTCAGAAATGAAAAGTCAAAACATTATAATGAATGATTGATGTGTCTGCTAGAACCAATTTGACAGAGATTATTCATTCAAGATGACTATATCTTAATGAATGATTGTTCGTACAATCATGGTTCTAGTCCAATCTTTCAATATCAATTAGAATGGAATTATAGGATAGAAATATGTATCTCATTAACTTGGACAATATGTTGTCATAATACAGTAGTGTTTTGCTTAAAGCTTCCTTAGGATACTGTAGTGAATTTGAATTTCGCTCCTTCAGTCGGGTAACGTAATGTCGGCTGCTAGTGAGAGCGAAATGGCATCACTCGGGTCTCGTGATGACGTCACGGACGTTCACTTTGCTACGTACAATCTGTGAGTGCCCAAACACATTCTGACCGCTGGGCGCAAGTTGCAGATTCCCATTACCATAGATAAGGAAAGTATTGCTTTCCGAAAAAAATTAAGGTACCCCAATTTCTAAACGATTCAAGGTCCCCTGAGTCCAAAAAAAGTAGTTTTTGGGTATTGGTCTGTCTGTGTGTGTGTGTATACGATATCTCATCTTCCAATTAACGGAATTACTTGAAATTTGGAACTTAAGGTCCTTACAATATAAGGATCCGACACGAACAATTTCGATCAAATGCGATTCAAGATGGCGGCTAAAATGGCGAAAATGTTGTCAAAAACAGGGTTTTTTCGCGATTTTCTCGAAAACGGCTCCAACGATTTTGATCAAATCCATACCTAAAATAGTCATTGATAAGCTATATCAACTGCCACAAGTCCCATATCTGTAAAAATTTCAGGAGCTCCGCCCCATCTATGCAAAGTTTGATTTTAGATTTTCAATTATCATGTCTCAGATATAATTTAAACGAAAAATTTCGAGTGGAAAAGATTGAGCATTAAAATCTCTTCAATTAATGTTCAGTAACATTTTCACCTAAAATTCAAAATAAGCTCGAAACTCAATAAATTGTGATTATTCAATTGCAAACTGTTGATTCTATTGAATCATTCACTATGAAGAAATAGCAGACTTCGTGTGTCTCCAGCGTTATTGTCCTGTCACCAGCTGGCTTGGATCTTTGAATATAGTAGACTTTAGAGCGCGTGAACACTAGCGTCAGATGATCAATTTTCATAACGGCAAGGAAAGTTGTGTGAGTGCGCCACACCAGATTTTTTCATCATGATACTGTTACTTTATAATAATACTAGTAGGTAACCCGTGCTTCGCAAGGGTCTATTTTAAAACTGCAAAATGAAAACTTGACGTAATAAAAAATTCGAAATTTGAAAATAGGCCAATAACCATCCTCGGTTAATGAAGAATCTATATGCAAAATTTCAAATTAATCAGTTGAGTATATTTCAGACGTGATAATGCGTCAAACATAATTCCCTATTCCTTACGTGTATAAGCCAGTTCTTTCCTTTATTATAGTATAGAAAACTGAAGAATACATAATACTTGAAAACCTCACAGAATCATATTGATTTTTCCAATACATCAATAAATTTTAGTTCGATTAGGATCCTCCTCAATTTGAATCAGGCAGCCTTTTGTTTTCCCAATTCCAAACAAAATACCTAAAATACTCGTTTCACTGGGAATTCGTTCTGATAGTACATTATAACTGAATAATATAAATTATTACTTATTTTATTGCGATCTATTCATGTTTTTCTTATGAAATTCAATTATAGGCCTACAGCATGAAGACTATGTCCAATTCATTTGTACTGGTGGCAAAATGTTACATTAAAAATAATTATTTGATAAAATCCAAGTTCAATATTAATGAAAACAAATTCCTTCAAATAATAATTGATAATAATACGTTTCGAGGGAAAAAATTAAGAACAAAAAAAAAAATGGGAAGCATCGGGGATTCGAACCGCGGAACTATCACTCCGTATGCAAGCGTTTTACCGCTGCGCTACATAGACTTTCGTAAACTGTAGTCTTATAACACAATTATAATCTGCTCATAAAAAACACACTTTGGGCTATGGAACTTCATGTAGCCTACGGTAGCATAGATGAATTTGAACATTAATTCTGAAAAATCAAGAAGGAGAATTGAAATTTGGGCTTCCAGGTGCACGAGATTGATATTTTTAGAATCTATGTTCAAAATTTGGAGATCTAAATCATTCCCGTTTTTCCGGTATGCAATCCACAAGTTGACATGTTTTGATGCGAACAAACGAACACACGAACAAACACAACCCTACTCTCTCTTATTATATAGATTGCATTGTAAAAATATTTGTAAAACATGTCAGTGTTATGAATAAAAAAAATTGGCAATAGAGCACCGATCGTTCAAATGTAGACGAGTATAATGAAGAGAAGCGGTTCAAGTAGTTTCCCACATCAGTGAAAGTATCCGGTAAAGTGAACATATTATTCCCATGAACTCTAATCAAACCATTTCCACTCAGCCCATCCGATCGAGTATGAATGGTCTTATTATAACTTATGGGAATTATATTTTCACTGAACCAGACACGTCCAATGATACTGCTGTGTGGGAATCCAGCATAATACAGTAAACATGCATCTACCAATTTAAATAGTCGATGATTGAATTTCATCACGGTGCGGTAGCCTTCAATAGCCTATATTTTAAGAATTTTCACGACAAACATAACTTAGTGGTAAATAATTATAATCAACACACATAACATGAAGATAATCACGGAAGTGACAAGCTGAATATCAAATCCTTCTTCGCGGAAACAAGGATATTCCCAGTTTATGCCCGGTTGCATAAAGTCACGCATAGCTAAAAGCGCGGACTTGACTATTTAACAGGCCTATTTCGTTGCAGAGACGTTCTGTTAGGTATTGATCTGCCGATAGCTAACAGCGAGCCAATAAACAAGATTTTCTGTTGCAGAGACGGATGACGTTATCTGAGGCTACCAATAACTAAAAGTGCTCTTTCATCAATCATGTAGCCAAAAAAGTTGACTAATTATTAGTGTAGCAACTAACCGAGATGTATGGCCCTGGACGAGTCGTTGGATGGACTCCGCTTGTGGTGGTTGAGCGAGTGGTAGGAGGGGTTGGGGTCGGAGGGGCTGCGACTGTGGTTGAGGTTGTGATTGTTGGGCAGGGTGCCATACTGCATGCTGTACTGCACACTGCTCGGAGGCAGGGGGGCGCGCTTCTTCAGGCTGCCCGTCGTTATGCTCCCGCCAGCTGCCAGACAAACCAATAATATTTATACAAAATACCACAAAATATAATTGTTTTCATGAATGTAATTGTTATCATAAGTATAATTGTATAAGTATAGTTGTCATAAATTGTAATTTGTGTCAATGTCATTCATTACTTAATACCTTAAAAATTAAATTCATTCATTTGCATAAGATTATAGTTATTTGTGCAACTAGTGCGCAAAGTGTCAGTTTGCTGCACCGAAAGAAACGTTTACGCCCGAGCCGTAGGCGAGGGCGGAATGGTTTCTTGAGTGCAGCAGAGGAACTTTGCGCACGTATTTCACATTAAGTTTTTCCTACAGTTACCATTGAATATGAAAAGTGGGTAATTATGGGTAAAATTGCCTGAAATCCATCAAATGTTTTCTGTGTAATTTTATTATTGATAAAAACCTTAATCCTAAAATCCTAAAGTCCTCGTTGTCCTTGGTTATAATATATAATGAATAATAATTAGCGCGTTGTGCTTCGTTGCACCTCTGCTCACTATAGCAGCCCAGTCACTGTTACCAACTTCATTTTGATTTTGCTGCACTGTTGCTCCATATAACCTACTAAGTATTTTGCGTTGCCATGTTGCAAATCTGGAGTGCAGAAAAATTTTTCCCGCACTAGAGCGGAAAAGTGATTCTTTGCGTTCTGTAATCAGTGCAGCAATGGCCACTTTTCAACGTAACTGTAGGAAAAATAAATAGCCTATCATCAATCACAAAATTCATTTTATGATATTGCTGTCATAAATATGTGTAAACAGAGAGCGTTCAGCGGTCAGTCACATATCATCAGCTGTACCCTACCAAGACCGCTGGAGCTCGGAACACTCAGTGATTGCACTCACCCTGTAACATTATGTAGCAGATTTTGTGAGAAGAAAATTGTAGAAAAATACGTTTCAACCTCATTAATCATCATACAATGGAGAAAAACTCAGATTCGAATTCAGCGCCCCAAAATACATATACAGGGTGACTCATAATTAAGGTAAAATAATTTGATACGTGATAGTAGAGGTAAAAATAAGAAAAAAGTTCATATAAACATATATCCATAAACGCTTCATTAGCGAGCTATACAGGGTGAAAGATTTCGCCCGGAATTCAGTTCCTCTAGTGAAATACACCGATGCTGAATTGTTCGGCGACTAGTTTTTGAGAAACTTATGCTGGATTCATATGAAAAAATATCTGAAAATTGAATAAAACTAGATTTTCTGTTGCAGAGACGGAAAACCTACAGGCGGATGACGTTATCTGAGGCTACCAATAACTAAAAGTGCTCTTTCAAAACAGTAGCCAAAACAGTTGACTAATTATTAGTGTAGCAACTAACCGAGATGTATGGCCCTGGACGAGTCGTTGGATGGACTCCGCTTGTGGTGGTTGAGCGTGTGGTAGGAGGGGTTGGGGTCGGAGGGGCTGCGACTGTGGTTGAGGTTGTGATTGTTGGGCAGGGTGCCATACTGCATGCTGTACTGCACACTGCTCGGAGGCAGGGGGGCGCGCTTCTTCAGGCTACCAGTCGTTATGCTCCCGCCAGCTGCCAGACAAACCAATAATATTTATACAAAATACCACAAAATATAATTGTTTTCATGAATGTAATTGTTATCATAAGTATAATTGTATAAGTATAGTTGTCATAAATTGTAATTTGTGTCAATGTCATTCATTACTTAATACCTTAAAAATTAAATTCATTCATTTGCATAAGATTAAATAAATAGCCTATCATCAATCACAAAATTCATTTTTCCTACAGTTACGTTGAAAAGTGGCCATTGCTGCACTGATTACAGAACGCAAAGAATCACTTTTCCGCTCTAGTGCGGGAAAAATTTTTCTGCACTCCAGATTTGCAACATGGCAACGCAAAATACTTAGTAGGTTATATGGAGCAACAGTGCAGCAAAATCAAAATGAAGTTGGTAACAGTGACTGCTGTGGCTGCTATAGTGAGCAGAGGTGCAACGAAGCACAACGCGCTAATTATTATTCATTATATATTATAACCAAGGACAACGAGGACTTTAGGATTTTAGGATTAAGGTTTTTATCAATAATAAAATTACACAGAAAAACATTTGATGCATTTCAGGCAATTTTACCCATAATTACCCACTTTTCATATTCAATGGTAACTGTAGGAAAAACTTAATGTGAAATATGTGCGCAAAGTTCCTCTGCTGCACTCAAGAAACCATTCCGCCCGAGCCTACGGCTCGGGCGTAAACGTTTCTTTCGGTGCAGCAAACTGTCACTTTGCGCACTAGTTGCACAAATAACTATTATGATATTGCTGTCATAAATGTGTGTAAACAGAGAGCGTTCAGTGGTCAGTCACATATCATCAGCTGTACCCTACCAAGACCGCTGGAGCTCGGAACACTCAGTGATTGCACTCACCCTGTAACATTATGTAGCAGATTTTGTGAGAAGAAAATTGTAGAAAAATACGTTTCAACCTCATTAATCATCATACAATGGAGAAAAACTCAGATTCGAATTCAGCGCCCCAAAATACATATACAGGGTGACTCATAATTATGGTAAAATAATTTGATACGTGATAATAGAGGTAAAAATAAGAAAAAAGTTCATATAAACATATATCCATAAACGCTTCATTAGCGAGCTATACAGGTGAAAGATTTCGCCCGGAATTCAGTTCCTCTAGTGAAATACACCGATGCTGAATTGTTCGGCGACTAGTTTTTGAGAAACTTATGCTGGATTCATATGAAAAAATATCTGAAAAATTGAATAAAACTAGTCTGGGAGCTGTAGTGTGAGTAGTTTTTGAGAAAAAAGTTGAAATATGCAAAAAATCTAAATAGAAAAGCACAGACTTCTACGTTTGATGCCCAATTACTTTAATAATTCCTCGCAATAAAAATTGTAGAGAATTTAATTCTGAAAATAATGATGTAAGCTGTGTAAAGTAAATTTAAATAAAAGTTGAATAAAATGTATTCTTATGTAGTACATTACACCGCAAAAATTTGCTGTTTTATGAGGAGAGAACTAATAACTCATAGGTTGTAGCTGATTGCAAATAAAAAATGGATTTTAATAACAGCTGTTCCAAAACAGCTGATTTATTATGTTTTAAATGAGAAAATATTTAAAAGAAATCATCAGCTGAAAATTATTTTCAGAAATATTTTTGCTCACTGTAGAACAAAAAAAAAACAAACTGTAAGTTAGGCCTACTGTAACCGCGCTGTGTTTTTTGTTTAATCTATTAACCAGTTATTTGTAGCCATTCCACTTTGCTTTTGTGTTAAGTGTTAAATTTTTAAAAAATGGCAGGTAATCTTAGACATAATTAGCTGACATGCATTTAATGTATGGAATGTGACACTACTGTAATAGTACTGTAGCAAGACGTTTGTATCAAGAGAACTTTCCTAACCGAGTATGTCAAAGTTCAAGGTTTTTTGCCACTATTCATCAACGTCTGTCTGAAACAGATTCTTTGATATCCAAAGAGCACATTTATGCAGGCAGACCCCGATCTAATATGACTGTTGAGTTAGAAGAACAAGTTCTTAATGAAATTTATGAACATACAGAGAAGAGCACAAGAGAATTGTCAGTGAAGTTAAATGTCAATCAATCTATCATTTGGAGGATACTAAAATAGCAACAATTACATCCATACCACCTCCAGAAAGTTCATACTTTATTGCCACGAGACTCTATTCCCCGTGCTGGTATTTGCCGATGGTTTTTAGTAAAACTTGTTTACCCAAACTTTTTAACAACCATTATATTTACCAACGAGGCACACTTTACAAGAACAGCTATCGTAAAACGTCTACAACCAACATATTTGGGCAGCTGAGAATCCTCATGCCATCAATCCTAATCTTCCACAACATCAGTTTTCAGTGAACATTTGGGCAGGAATCGTAGGAGATCATCTACTTCTGTTCGAGCTTCCTCCCAGGCTTAATGGCATGATCTACTATTCTTTTGGTATAAGTTTAATGTCATTTAAATATGCTACTTTCATATAAAAAAACTTTTCATGAAAGCCGAATATTTTATTTGCAATCAGCTACAACTTATGAGTTATTAGTTCTCTCCTCATAAAACAGCATATTTTTGTGGTGTAATGTATCTACTACATAAGAATACATTTTATCCAACTTTTAATTGAATTTAGTTTACACAGCTTACATAATTCTTTCCAGAATTAAATTCTCTACAATTTTTATTGCGAGGAATTATTTGTTTACTGGTCATTAAAGAAAATTATTGGGCATCAAACGTAGAAGTCTGTGTTTTTCTACTTAGATTTTTTGCATATTTCAACTTTTTTCTCAAAAACTACTCACACTACAGCTTCCAGACTAGTTTTATTCAATTGTTCAGATATTTTTTCATATGAATCCAGCATAAGTTTCTCAAAAACTAGTCGCCAAACAATTCAGCATCAGTGTATTTCACCAGAGGAACTGAATTCCGGGCGAAATCTTTCACCCTGTATAGCTCGCTAATGAAGCGTTTATGGATATATGTTTATATGAACTTTTTTTCTTATTTTTACCTCTACTATCACGTATTGAAATAATTTACCATAATTATGAATCACCCTGTAGAATCGCCGAGAAAAATTCTTTCGGGGCTGTTTCCTGAAAAACGGCCATTTGACTGGACTATATTTATTGCCCATTCCAGATTTTGTTTCTCATCTGCACTCTTGGTCATAAATAGCCAAGCTTGCTTTCAATGTGATCACACCCTTACTTGTGTTTAGCATTGTGTCTTACCAGGAGCCGACTGAGGTTTCTTGCCCTGTGGAGGAGGTGGCGGGGGCATTTGCTGTCGATAACTGCCCGACTTGAGACTGTCGCAGGTCGACGAGCGCGATCGCATATTGACAGGCGACTCCGCGTAGCTCGGCGGTCGGGACGGCTGCTTCCTCTCCGGAGTCACACACCCGTTCTAAAAGTCACACAACTCTACAATCAACATTATTTCAAAAGTACATTTCTAGTTGATTGTTCAAATTACAAATACTGCCTTAATCAAATAACAATTTTATTTTATTAGACAAGAAATAATACAATAATACGTACACATACATTTTTGGGATTTAATCTTGTTGTACGACTACAATTTTAAATCAAAATTAGACTAAATAAAAACACACATATGTCAAATTCGACACAGTTTCATTCGGTTGATTGTTCAAATTACAAATAGTGCCTTAATCAGATAAAAATTTTATTGGAGAAGTAATAATACAATAATAAGTACACATACATTTTGGGATTTAATCTTGTTGTACGACTACAACTTAAAAACAGAATTAGACTAATTAAATAAAAACACACATATGTTGTCAAATTCGACACAGTTTTATTCGGCACACGACCATGGTTTCGTGATTACCTACATTTTTGGGATTTAATCTTGTTGTACGACTACAACTTTAAAACAAAATTAGACTAATTAAATAAAAACACACATATGATGTCAAATTCTACACAGTTTTATTCTGTTCACAATCATGGTTTCGTGACTACACAGGTCAAAATGTGTAGAATTTGGCAACATATGTGTGTTTTTATTTAATTATGGAACGGTTCTACAATATTGTAAATGACTCAGTCGAATTTTTGAAATTAAACTAAATTAATAAATTTTTCCAAACTAAGTTACAACTAGTACTTTTTTGCATACGATTTTCCCTTTGAATACAAGCACATATCATATACAAAGTTTGGGGAAGAACAACAGGCTAAGCAAAAACTGTCCTTCCGAATTTTGATGAATTGAAGTTTCCAAAAAAAGGTTATGTTCTCGCTTCTATAAGTATTAGTCAATATGGGAAACATAACATAAATTCAACATAATAAGTTTTATTACTAATCTATCTAAATTTAAAATTGTTTGTTTTATTCTGATTTGTATATTCAGATAGATGATTTAGGGCCGTTTGCACAGTATAGATTGCGTTTAAGTTAATCCGAAAGTTTAAACTTGAATCGGTTTTCTCAGTGCATTTACTAATCCAGTTCAAGTTAAACTAGTTTAGCGTTAAGTTGGTAATAGAATGTCCTGATTTTTACAGGAAATTTTTTATTTGTTTACAAACCATCAGTAATTTGAGGTTATGTAGCTACTATTCTAGTATTTTCTTGTTCTTGTTCAAAATCCACAGAGTTGTAAGCTGTACGGTTCTAAAAGTGAAAAGCGATCAAGAAATTCTTTAAAAAATTATGTTTAGTTGGCACCAGAAAATATATTTTAGAATGTCAGATAAAAAAGTTATTTTGTTACGCTTGAATCTACTATGGTCTTCCTCGTTTATTAGAAATCTCTCGAAAGCAATATCTCATTTAAGTGTTATTAAAAACATGTTTTCCAATCGAAGACCACTGTTAAAAATTGTCTTATTTTCTATCAAGTGGTTTATTCAATCAAAACAATAAATTGGTAAACATTTTTAATTTGACTATTAAGAAACATGTGCTCAAATTAAAAAATATTCAAAATTTTCAAAGAGTAACTAGACAAGTCGCTCAAAACTTAATCACAATTGAAAGATTTGATAGCACCCTATCCCGTAGAAGTATTTCATATTTCAGAAATAAACTCTATAATAAAGTTCCAAGAGGATGGTTGATAAAGAAGCCTAAAATAAAAGATTTCCATACCTGGGTGAAAGAAAATTATTTTTATTCAATTAATGATTTGGTTTAATATTGATTGATGTTGTATGAATCTTAAATTCAGCTTTATGTATATCTTTAATTTATTGTTATTTCTTAGAATAGAATATTTAGTTGGTTGAATGTTAATTACTGTTAGCCTATATTATAATATTGTAGGATCATTTTATATATTTATATTAATGTATAAGTGAATAAGTTATATTAAGACTCCACGTCGGCGTACAAGTTTTCTTTTGCCGACGTGAGCACAAAGTTATCAATTTCCTTTCAGTTGTATTCTGTATATATTTTTGTGCAATAAACGATTTGATTTGATTTGGTAGTTGCTGTACTCAAGCAAAACCGTTAAAAAAATTCTCTATACCATAAATTTAAATTATTTGTTTTTTGCCCAATTTTTCTCAGTTTCAAAATTTCTTCGCAGTCATCTTTATCAATCGCATTAAAAACTTCTATCAATTCCTCCATTACAATTATTTTAACATTCAAATAATGATTCACTATAACCTAAATTAATAATAATTATCGTCTACAGAAGCATTAAAAACAACCGTCGAAAAATAATTTACTATAAGCTGTTTCCCCATCAAATCTTTACAGATGTCAAGTTAATCCAAATTATTTGGTTTAAACCTCCTGCTTTGGAGGTTTAAACTTTCCCAGAGTTTAAACTCAATACAGAGATTAAACTAATACTGTGCAAACGGGATTTTAGTTTAAACAAAAAAAAATCCAGATTTGGTTTAAGCTTTAGCTTAAACTTACACTGTGCAAACGGCCCTTAGTTTATAAATTGAAATGGACATAACCTGCATAATATTTGGACAATTTAAGACAAAATTAGGAAATTGAAGAAGTTCTGGGCAATAGCTTGTTTTTTTCTTTTCCGACTACTGTATTGTTTACTCTATCCAATAAATAAATATAAATTTTCATTTCACAAGCATTCAACTAATAATTTGAAGGTTATAGAACTGAATAAAAAATAATATTTTACTTGATAAATTACCATAAATAGATAATTTCAAACTATTATGTGAAACAAAGCAGCTCAGTTGCTAGAAGCACAAAACTGAAAGCAAGTTGTGGTTGAGGTCCACAAGAGGTCTTGTGCTTGTGCGTAAGGCTCAACTCACACACAACTCGAGTCGAGAAGAGACTGCAACTCTATTATCTTCTCGACGCAGCATGTGTTTTCAAATGGTGACACTCAGACCAGTCGATTCTAGTCTCCGCGACCTCACGACTGTGAGAGTGAGTCGAGCGTCGACTCGACATGTTGGTCGAGCCTCGACTTGAGTTTCGTAGTACCGTGCATTTTTAATTAAAGTGGTTATGTTTTATCATTTTAAATAATACAGTAATAGGAATTGGATAAGACAATTTTATTCATATTAACTAGTAGTTCTGTGAACAGTAGACCTCACGCAGTTTTCTCATCCACAAGTATCTGATGTCACCTGTTCTAGTTGATTCAGTTGAATCACAATTCACAGTTGAATCATAATTTACTCTAAAATAAACACTGTTATTTGTTTTCTCCAAGATCAAAAACTCACTTCTGTTAATAAACTCAGTTCACGTTTGAATTTGTATCCCATATGATGATTTATCCAGTTTCGTGATGATCTTTCCATCTGATAAAAATATTCTCAACTATTTTAAAATTAATTTTTTTCAATCAAGAATATTATAATTTCGGCATTATTTATTCAGTTCATTTAATCATTTTTATAATTTATTAAATTTGTTTTTCAAATGTGAGAATAATGATACTGATGGGCACGCATCTATGGTTATTTATATCTGGTTATTTTTATATCTGGCTATTTATTTTTAACGGATCTCGAAAACGGCTCTAACGATTTTCACGAAATTTGGAACATAGTAATGATATAAAGATTCGATTGCTCTAGGTCTCATCCTTGGGAAAACTCGCTGAACGACATTAAAAGGATACCTAATTCATCCTTGGCTGAAACAGCTGTGGGTAGTAAAAAAGTATGTGAAAAATCAAAATATCGCATCCCCGACATTCATAAGATGACGTATAGCCAGCTTTGAAATATAAAGACGATCATTTTAGAGAATTGTGTTCTGTTTATCAATAAATAAAAATAACGAGCGAAGCTCGGTGCCCCGATATTAAATATAAATAGACACGGCCAGACATCTGTGTCAGCTGATTGATTATGAATAATTCTATGAAAAAATCTTCAAAGTAGATAATATATATATATATATATATATATATATATATAATATATATATATATATATATATATATATTATATATATATATATATATATATAGTGATATCAGAGTATGGAGGAATTCCTTTTCTTCTCATATTATTCTTAAAGTGCAAAATTTCAAAAAAAAACTTGTGTATACATCGACGCGAAGTTGAAAAAGGAATATTCCTGCCAAATCTCATCGAATTCTATCAACGTGTTTGGCCGTAATCGCGTTACATACAGACAGACAAAAGCAAATCGAGTTGAAACATAGATCTCACTACGTTCGGTCAATTATTATAAAACTTGTTACATGCGCAGAAGTGACGAATTGAATCTCATATTTTTAATAATGTAAGGTTAGTAATGGAGTAGCATGGAACTGAAGTAGTGACAATGAGAAAGAAAGTCGTAAGGTCGAGAGACTGGAGTATCCTCGACTGGAGTCGTACGATTTGAGTCGAGGTAGTGTGAGTTGGGCCTAATGAGATTTGAGTGGATGAATGCAACTCACCCTGTCCTCGATAACTGTTTCGTCATCTGAGAAGTCGGTGGAGCCTTCGTCATGTGACAGATTCCAGTCGATATTTATGTTCTCAAACAGTGACTTCTGTCTGTCTAGGGCATGCCGCAACTGAAAGCAATGGAAAAATAACAGTTATATATGAATATTGAAAAAAAAAACAGGAACATAGGGGAGTATCATTTATTTATCGTACAGTCCAGTCTCACAAGGTCTCAGATTATCCATTATCAGATTAACCATCATTTCCTATGTTATGTTTCTCATATTTAGTGTTTCCTATATTATTATTATTATTATTTTGTCATGTGAAACTGTATATATGAGCATAGCTTCAACAGTGTATGACACGTCAATTAATAGTTATTTGTGCAACTAGTGCGCAAAGTGACAGTTTGCTGCACCGAAAGAAACGTTTACGCCCGAGCCGTAGGCGAGGGTGGAATGGCTTCTTGAGTGCAGCAGAGGAACTTTGCGCACGTATTTCACATTAAATTTTTCCTACATTTATCATTGAATATGAGAAGTGGTTGATTATGGGTAAAATAATGGCTGAAATACATCAAATGTCTGTATAGTTTTGTTATTAATAACAACTTTAATTTATTTTAAACTTGATAATTGAAATTAATAATTGATCATTTATTCAAATTAAAAATTAAATTAATCCAATTAATTTGAAAATTTGAATAATTTTGATTAAATCTTAATTTCTAAATAATTTTTCAACCAATCAATTTATGAATGACAAAAAAATTGAAATAATGAATAATTAATAATATTCAAAATGTAAAATTTAATGAGTTCTCATTTTTATTTATTTGGAAATCAGAAAATATATAGATAGAACAAATTTGCATTCAAAATAGACGCCAACAATGTCAACAGCTGATTGGGATGGCTGCAAGATAATATGCAAAGTATTAAGAGTACGCAAAGTAATACTTTGCACATTAGAGCGGGAAAGTGATTCTTTGCGTTCTGTAATCAGTGCAGGAATGGTCACTTTTCAAGGTAACTGTAGGAAAATAATATTAAACTACATCTAGTTTTCCCAGCCCTGAGGTCACAGCAATTTCAAAAAAAAAATCTCAATACTGAAATCACTCCATCCACGCACGTTGCGCGTATCTTGTCATGCCCCAAGACAAGCCCAACAAAGCCGCGGAGACCAAGTTTTAAACTTATTTACATAAGTTAACTCTTATTTTACAACCCTACCAGTTGTTCTAACCTACAAGTTTAAGTTTTAAAGAATAAGATTTAATAATATCAAGTTTTTTTTAAGAATATCAAATTATCATCTGATATTCTAAAAAAATTAGATAAATTACAATACAATACAAATAAATTTTATTTCCATTAATATACAAATAAACAATATAATCAATAAAATTTACATAATATTCAAAAATACAATATATGAAATTTACTACAAATATAAATAAATTGCATTTTTTCGGAAATTAACCTACTCAACTATGGGGAACCCATGTTCTAGAGCAGGTGTAGTAGTAATACAATTAAATTTAGAGTGGGGGTGCAAATACATTGGGTAAGTGAGCATATTGTTCGAAATTATGTTTTCTATATTATGTCTTGTGTCCAGTTGTTGTGATCCAGTTTTTAAAGGCGCATTTAAATTTTCTTGAGTTTTCTATTATCTTGATGTGTACAGGAAATAAATTGTGGAGTTTTGGTGCTAGGTGGTTGAAGTGTCGTTGGTATGTTGCCTTCCTAGCCACGTTCGTGATAAGTAGGCTTCTATTTCTAGTGTTATGACAGTGGTTTCTATTTTGAAAGCTTTCTGGGTTCTTGTGCAGTCTTCAAATAATTTCTAGGGAGTAGAGTTGTCTTGCGTCCATGCGTCTTGCGTTGATGTCTTGCGTCCATCACACCAAACTCATTGTAGAGCTGGTCTGATGGATAACGAGGTGGCTTCTGCTTAATTATTTTAATTATTAGTTTTTGCACTTTTATAAGGGGGTCGAAGTGAACGTAGTTTGTTCCTCCCCATCCTACAATTCCATAGGTAAGCAACGACTGAACTGAGGAATAGTAGACCATCTTCATGCACTTCTCGTCTATAATATTGTTCTCAGTATTTTGAACTTGAATATTATTTTTCTTAACTTCTTGCAGAGGCAATCTATATGATGATCCCAGCGTAGAAAAGAATCTAGTATAGTGCCAAGTAGCTTTTGAATTATATCAAAGGTATGAAATCGAATGTGTGTTACCAGTTCTTCGCAGGTGCGATGGCCGGATAACGCTATCTGCTTTGTCGAATGATAGACAAGAATGGCAACACCTATGCTAATCAAATACTGTCATTATAACGTGGATCTCACTATAGAAACATTGAAACATAGGAGAACACCATAGATTTATCATAAAGTCCAGTCCCACAAGGTCTCAGATTATCCATTAGTACATTTGAAATGTGAAATTTATTTGCCAAAAAATGCACACATTACAAAAATTTGACATAGACAAGTCTAACAGAAACACAATATCTTAAACTAAGAAACAACATAAAATAGAACTTGACTGATCATGAAATGAACAATGGACGTTAGATATCCATTATCAGATTAACCATTATTTCCTATGTTATGTTTCTCATATTTAGTGTTTCCTATCTTATTTTGAAACCCTAACAGTTTTCCTAACCTTCAATTTCAAGTTTTGAAGAGTTTTCAAGTTTTACACTGAAGATGGCACAATATAATTATGTTAAAACTAGCCGTCAGGTTCGCTTCGCTCGCCGTATCCGTCTAGCCAGGGGGCTCCGCCCCCTGGACAACCGACTGGATCGTCCAAGAATGAAATCAGCAGGCTCGCTTCGCCTGCCTGCATTTTCCATTTGAGCATTTTTATCATATGTTAGGACAATCCAGTCGGGGGCCAGACTAACTTCTCCGTCTGGCTAAACAGATATGGCGAGCAAAGCGAGCCATATCTGCTAGTAATATAATATTCCCAGGATTGAAGTGGCAGTGCCCAATCAATTTTTCCGCGATAAATGCATTTAAATTTTCAACTTGGTGCCAACCTAACAAAGTCAACTCAACTTAATGCCAACCTGACAAAATTATTAATTTAATTGCCAGTTAACAACTGTTTTGAAGAGGTACTCTATCTAGATTATAGTTCTATAGTAACATATAAGGAATTTCAATTATAATTAAGAGTTTGGGAGAAGAAGAATATACATGCTAAAAGACGAACTTTAAACCCTTAAAAACACCCTTAGAGTTAAAAGATTTCTTAGTGCGCCTCTAAAGGGCCAACTGAACATACCTACTAAATTTGAACGTTTTTGGTCCGGTAGATTTTTAGTACTGAGAGTGAGTGAGTGAGTGAGTGAGTGAGTGAGTGATCCAGTCAGTCAGTCCGTCAGTCAGTCAGTCAGTCAGTCAGTGCCATTTCGCTTTTATATATATATATATATATATATATATATATATATATATATATATATATATATATATGTATGTGTCATAATCATCATCATCAGTGTTCTGCCCCAGGGCAGGTCCATACATGATTCCTCTTTCTCCATTCCTCTCTATCCTGAGAGATTCTCTTGAGCATGAAGTATTTTCCCTCCACCATCTCCACTCTCCTCCATCCCAGCACCATCCCTTTCTCCACAGCCTATCATAAATAAGATTACCATCATAAGGAGGCCGCCATGCCTCCTTAAAGAATCTTTAATCACTGTTCGGAGCACTCAGACGTCTTCTGGTTCTCCCCCTCCAAATTCCATGATATCTCATATAATTTGGTAGGGTATCATGTGATCTATCTTTCTGTGATTGGTGTTCTAATTTTATACTATTTTCTATTATTATTTAATTTACTTTCATTTTTGGTTTTACACAGATATTCTTTCTTCTTTTTTTCTCTCTTCATTTTTATCTATTATTAGAACCGCTCCTCAGGGTACAGAAGCTGATCATGAGGGTCATCAACCAGAAGCCTCCACGCTATTCAATGAGTTTGACGTGATGGATCCAAGACAGCTCTACTCCAAGGAGATACTATGCAGATTACACAAGAACCCAACAACATTCCAAACCAGGAACCACAACCACAACACCAGATACAGGAATCTTCTCATCATCAGTGTTGCAAGGAAGGCACTATACCAGAGACATTTCAATGATTTAGCACCAAAATTATATAATCTACTTCCTGCAAACTTTATACAGATTAATCATCCTAGAAAGTTCAAAACAATAGTTCACAATTGGTTGATGAGTAAAGGAAGACAGAACATAGAAAACATTATTTCAAACAACAACTAACCACCTAATGACTTACTAAACACTAACTTATTAATAATACGCACAAAAAAAACAAACAAAACCTACTCTAGAACATGGTACGCCATAGTGGAGTAGGTCAATTTCCACACAGAAAAAACTAAAGTAGAGGACACATTATAAGAATTTTTCTAACTAACTATTGTATGTAATTGTAATTTATTATTTTGTGTGATTGATGTAGTTTTAGTTTTTTGGGAAATAAACATTTTATTCATTTATTCATTCATTCATTATTATTTGATTCTATGTTGTTTATTGATTATTATTATTATTGTTTATGATTACTTCAGTGATTATTTGTATTCTTTCATATTATTGCATATTTTATTATCCTGTATTTCAAGTTGTACAATGTGTTGAAAATATAGTATTGTGTGAAGGATGCAAAATGGGTTTCAGCCTGTTGTCTCCATTAATAAAAATTGTTATTATTATTAATATGTAAGTTTATGTAACTATTCAATAAACTCATTATATTTTTAGACAATATTCTAGTGTTTCATTATAGATGTGTATCAATATATCTAACCAAAAATAGTATCTGATCTCATATTATCGTCTGATACAGTGGAAAATTGCAATAAATATATAAAATAGTTATTTGTGCAACTAGTGCGCAAAGTGACAGTTTGAAAGAAACGTTTACGCACGAGCCGTAGGCGAGTGCGGAATGATGGTTTCTTGAGTGCAGCAAATGAACTTTGCGCACGTATTTCACATTAAATTTTTCCTACAGTTACCATTGAATATGAAAAGTGGGTAATTATGGGTAAAATCGCCTGAAATGCATCAAATGTTTTTCTGTGTAATTTTATTATTGATAAAAACCTTAATCCTAAAATCCTAAAGTCCTCGTTGTCCTTGGTTATAATATATAATGAATAATAATTAGCGCGTTGTGCTTCGTTGCACCTCTGCTCACTATAGCAGCCACAGCAGTCACTGTTACCAACTTCATTTTCATTTTGCTGCACTGTTGCTCCATATAACCTACTAAGTATTTTGCGTTGCCATGTTGCAAATCTGGAGTGCAGAAAAATTTTTCCCGCACTAGAGCGGAAAAGTGATTCTTTGCGTTCTGTAATCAGTGCAGCAATGGCCACTTTTCAACGTAACTGTAGGAAAAGAATGTTACCAGTTCCTCGCAGGTACGATGGCCCTTCTCCTGAGCGATGTCGAGAGCAGTCTTGTCGTAGGCGTTGCGCAGGGAGGGGTCGGCCCCACTGCGCAGCAGCAGCTTCATGCATTCTGCCTTGTCATGGAGAGCGCACAAGTGCAGCGCCGTGTTACTACAACATATCCAACCAAAAAACTATCAAATAATACATCGAATTGATTCAGAATAGACTAATGTAGTGACTAAAGTGATGATGTAACAATCAAGGAATATAAAATAATTATCTTGTTTAATAACAGATTCAAAGCGACAAATCAAACTGAGAGAGAAAACTGAGTATCATCCTCGAATTACATGGGAAATAATAATACAGATTAGCACGTTGAACAATACAGACGAATTCCTAAGCAGTAAAAGTTCTTCAGTGGGAAATAATTGCCTGATATTGGCCCATATGAATAAAACCAGAGCAAATGGTTATGAGCATGAGCATGGAGCATAAGATTTTTGTGTAGTAGAGAAGTTGATATTTTGGTCTGTCATTATTTATCAGAGATTGACAATGGTGTAATAACCGAAACCGGTCTTTCTAATTATCAATAAATCAGTGGTTTTTTGTCAATTTCTTAGTCTTTTTCATTCGATATGGAGCATAAGGTTTTGCTCATGAGCAAAAGGTAGAAGCAAAAGCATTTGCTTATTTTTATATGAATAAGCTTTACCTTATGCTCCTAAACTCTGGAATTTTAAAGATTTTTCATCAGCTGATTCGCTTTTGTAGCCTTACTTTGTTTTTATAGCTCACGGAAGCGCTAAATATGCAAGTAGGGGGCACCGCCTGTGTTTGCGTCGTCTGCTCTGTTTTCTATTTATGAATAGTTTTAGGTTAGTTGAGTTTAGAATTTTGAAATAATAGCGTGAAAAGATGTCATCTCTATAATATTCTTCAGAATATTCTTATAATATCAATAGCCTTCTTATAATCGTCTACACTCTCATCTTCTTTAATGCCTATTTCCTATTTTGTGATGGCTACCTTTATATCAGGTAGCTTATCTTTTGTAGGAATAATGGTGATATATATCATGGTTGAATCTAAAAAGAGTTTTATAGTTCTCAACTATTGTTTGTGATCGTATCTGGTATAGGTTCCTCTTCCTCATACGAATTAGTTGAGCCATTTTACTATGAGCAAAAGGTGATAAGCTGCTCTATACTAGACTCACCTTTTTTGAAGCATTTGCTTTAAAAGTTGAGAAAATGCTCTAGTTTATTCATATAATTTTGAGTATAAGCTTTTACTTTTGAGCAAATGCTCAAACTATTTTTTTGATGAGCATGAGCAAAAGGTTTTGCTTATGTTTATTCATAGAAAACGAAGCAAATGCTCCATATTTTAGAAGTATAAGAAAATGCTCAACTTTATTCATATTGCCCATTATGAATGAACAGATTCCTAAGGCCATTAACGATACTATAAGTCTGTCCAACATATCTGTACTGACATGTTGTGTTATCAGTAAACGACTTCGAACTGAAAACAGCTGACAGCAGTTATCCTATACTATAAAACGAGCAATTTCTGTTAATATGTTTGGATGTTTAAATGTTTATATATCTGTATTTGACCGGATCTCGAAAATGGCTCTAACGATTCTCACGAAATTTGGAACAAAGAAGGTTCATGATATGAAGATTCGATTGCACTAGGTCTCATCCCTGGGAAAACTCGCTGAAGGACATTAAAAGGATAAATACGTCCTTGGAAAAACAGCTGGAAATTTTGTCGTCTGTTGATACCGTGATGGAAGTGAGTGAGCGAGTGCATGTGTGGGTTATTCCTCAGCTCATCTCACGAGAAGAATAATTTAGCAAGAAAATCTTAATTTTTTCCCTTTTTTTAGAAAACATGAAAGTCCAAAATAGTAACTAGATGCTGTTAGTGTAGAATAGTACATAGTATATTAACGAATATTGTAGCAAACATAGTATATCATTCTAAATCGAATTAATAGTATATCTATTTGATGATGAGTTTGTTTTTTGAAGTGTGAATAATTTGTTATTTTGATGAGTGATAGTAGCTTAACCTAGATTTTGATTTGGACTGCAGTATAAAAATTTGAAAAGGGACAGTTTTGGACATAAGCCAATAAATCCTGATATGACTGTAATAGTTATTTGTGCAACTAGTGCGCAAAGTGATTGTTTGCTGCACCGAAAGAAACGCACGAGTCGTAGGCGAGGGCGGAATGGTTTCTTGAGTGCAGCAGAGGAACTTTGTGCACGTATTTCACATTAAGTTTTTCCTACAGTTACCATTGAATATGAGAAGTGGTTGATTATGGGTAAAATGATGGCTGAAATACATCAAATGTTTGTCAGTATAATTTTGTTATTAATAGCAACTTTAATTTATTTTAAACTTGATAATCCATTTGAAAATCAATAATCGATAATTTATTCAAATTAAAAATTAAATTAATCCAATTAATTTGAAAATTTGAATAATTTTGAGTAAATCTTAAATTTATGAATGAAAAAATATTATTTGAAATAATGAATAATTAATAATATTCAAAATGTATAGTTTAATGAGTTCTAATTTTTATTTATTTGACAATCAGAAAAAATATAGATAGAACAAATTTGCATTCAAAATACACGCCAACAATGTCAACAGCTGATTGGGATGGCTGCAAGATAATACCATAGAGAAACAAGAGCGTAAGTAAATATCCCATGGTATAGGGAATTTATGTCGCAACTTTTACTGTTATCTCAAGCCGATTACAGTGTATTATTGTAAATTTTTACTGTTTTGTTGGGGTGAGAGTGTATGAACGGCACAATTTGAGAGACTACCAGCGTCACACAGCTACATAGGAAAGAACTACGTGAACTATCGGCTTGGGATAACAGTAAAAGTTGCGACATAAACGCCCTATACCATGGGATATCTACTTATGCTATCGTTTTTCTATGATAATACGCAAAGTATTAAGAGTACTAGAGCGCACTAGAGCGGGAAAGTGATTCTTTGCGTTCTGTTATCAGTAAAGGAATGGTCACTTTCCAATGTAACTGTAGGAAAAATAATTGTACGACTGAGAAAATGAATAAATAAATATCAACTAAAAATTCAATCTTTCGTTACAAATTTTCTATGCTTTTACACACCAGAGCGGAGCTCGGTCCCCCGATATTAGTTCTTAATTGGGCAATTACCTAATAATTGAATGAACAACGTTATTCCTGATGAACAATAAATTATTGTAATGAATGAATGATTGATTGATTACCTGTCACCAGAAGAGGATGTGGGTTTATCAAGGGCGGCAGTAGACATATTTTGGACTAGAAAATCTACCAGGTGAATTGATGAACCCATATCTCTCACAACTGCTAAGTGTAGAGCAGTCTGGCCACAGTCCTGCAACAGACAAACGTTTATTAAATCGATGGAAATATCCATAATTCGTGAATGAAACCACTTGATTTTTAGATTAGCAATTTGGTTTTAGATGGTGTGAGAGGACGAGGTAGACCTATGATGAGGTGGGGAGATAGAATAGCGGCTGACTTGCAGGAGAGTGGTTGGGGGAGAGAGGAAGCATTGGATTGGGCTTTGTGGATAGGCAGACTGAGAGAAAGGAAAGCCGGGAACTGGGATAAGGCACAGCCAAAGAAGAAGAAGAATGTCAAATAAATTCAATAGGAATTCATCTCAATGGCAATATACTTGCATTTTTCAAAATTCTCGAAATAAAACTGCAGGATAATTTAGAGATTATAGATATATTTATGTACTATGGACAGATGAATGTTTAGATTGAATGTACTTGATTGATAGAATCTATCATTATATAATCTTTGATTTACTTTCAAGTAGCAATAAATAAACTACTAATAAATAATAAAACAATTTTACTACGAATACTAATAAAAATGTTTTACATTAACTTCAATAATGATAATTGTTCATGATTGAAACTTCAAAGTACAAAAGACTGAGTAAGAATAATAAAACTTTTGTTATTTGGTTTGAATGAAACCATGTTTTACATTAAATTCAATAATGATAATTTATTGTTCATGATTGAAACTTCAAAGTACAAAAAACTGAGTAAGAATTATAAAACTTTAGTTATTTGGTTTGAATGAAACCTTTTAGACTTATTCATTCTGCACTGTAAACCAAATTTCAATGAAAATTATATTTTAAAACATCACGGCCAAAAATAAAATTTCCAAACCCTAACTTTCTATAAAATATTAATATTTCAATGGACTAAATGATTTGGTTAGCCACTAGTTGATCAACTTACAGACGTGGGAAGAGGTTGAGAGAGGTCGACACCCTCAGCGAAAACTTGCAGAAGGTGATAGAGATTTTTATTATTTACAGCGTGTTCTAAATCACTCATCAGATCATGTTCATCGGAGCAGGTTCTTAGCGCGTACTTTTTATCGACATACTTCGCTCTAATGAAGTCGTACCTCTCATCCCTGCAAAAAAACATTACATTTTAATTTGACACTACATTCAACATTATTCATCAAGATTTCAACATTCATTTTCAACACAGTTATTACATATTAAAATTTAAAATTCTTAGTTTTTGAGTGAAAATGGACTAAATTTTAAAAATCTGGTGTGGCGCACTCACACAACTTTCCTTGCCGTTATGAAAATTGATCACCTGACGCTAGTGTTCCCGCGCATCTCAAGTCTACTATTCAAAGATTTGAGCCAGCTGGTGACTGGGCAATAACGCTGGAGACACACATGAGGTCTGCTATCTCTTCATAGTGAATGATTTAATAGAATCAACAATAATATGCAATTGAATAATCACATTTTCTCGAATTTAAAGCTTATTTTCAATTTTAGGTGAAAATGTTACTGAACATTAATTGTAGAGATTTTCATGCTCAATCTACTCCACTTGATTTTTTTTCGTTTCAATTGTATCTGAAGCCTGATAAGTGGAAATCTATCTGCATTGATGGGGCGAAGATCCTGAAATTTTTACAGATATGGGACTTGTGGCAGTTGATAGAGCTTATCGATGACTATTTTAGGTATGAATTTGATCAAAATCGTTGGAGCCGTTTTCGAGAAAATTGCAAAAACCCTGTTTTTGACAACATTTTCGCCATTTTAGCCGCCATTTTGAATTGCATCAGATCGAAATTGTTCGTGTCGGATACTTATATCGTAAGGACCTAAGTTCCAAATTTCAAGTCATTCCGTTAATTGGGAGATGAGATATCGTGTACACAGACGCACATACACTCATACACACACACACACACGCATACAGACCAATACCCAAAAACCACTTTTTTGGACTCAGGGGACCTTGAAACGTATAGAAATTTAGAAATTGGGGTACCTTAATTTTTTCGGAAAGCAATACTTTCCTTACCTATGGTAATAGGACAAGGAAAGTAAAAAAGTGAAATCATAACCTTATTTTGGTCTTTTTAAAATGTAATCTAAATTTGTGAGAGGAATAATACAAGGAGTACCCATAGTTTTTCTCTCCCGATCAGTGCTTCTTTGTAAAAATTGTAAATAAATAAATATATTACATTTTCACACACATTGTTATTATATCATAACGTTTTAATATTGAAGTACAGTATTGTGTTTAGTTTAGTATCAATGTTTCAATATTCTAGTATTAAATTTGGTAGAATAACAATAATTCTAATGTTTCCTGTAATTACAGAGTCTATCATAATCACTACTTATTTAAAGTCACTGTCCGTGTCAATGTCTATAGAAACCAGGCCTAGACACCCGTGTTCCTTATTGAGCGGCCATTTTGTGGGATTTTTATGGCGGTACATTTGAAAATGCTATCTAATTCAACTCACTCGTAAAGAAATCATGCATTATGAATTTTAAAACTAATATTCTGGTTTAAATATTATGCAAATTCAGGTTTTAAATTTTTTAATAATGAAATTTCAATAATAAATGGTTCAGTAAATTATTAAAAATTGTTCTTATTCTTGTAACATGTTATTATGATTCGTGAGGCATTGGGACAAGAGGCTAAACTCAATAACAGTTTCCCAATCAATTACATCTAAAAATCAACAATTCAATTCCTAGTTGGAATCTAAATACTACCTGTTCTAAATACCAATTATTCTGTTGGAAGAGTTTATTTTACAATTTAAAGCCAAGCAATATCCCTTGAAAAAAATTACAAATAACCCATAATGTTCAATTTATAATGATAACAGCTGATAAATTTGAAAATTGGTGAACTAGAACACCACAAAATGGCGATTTTGCAATGCATCACGGGATTGTGTCATGACCTGTACGTTATAGACCTTGGTACCTGTCAAGGTCTATAACGTACAGGTCATGACACAATCCCGTGATGCATTGCAAAATCGCCATTTTATGGGGTTCTAGTTCACCAATTTTCAAATTTATCAGCTGACTTGAATATTTGTTCCAATACGGACGGTAGAAAGACTAGGAAGACAGTAGTAACTAGGCCAATGACAGATGAAAATCTCGACTTATTTAAGAATTCACTCTCCAATGTAGACTGGAACAATTTGTGCGTGAAACTCATTCTTTGAACTCTGAACAGATATTTAATAGATTTTTCAATATAATACATTATTATTTTAATATGTTCATTCCTGAAAGAAAAATAGTTGTGAATAGTCATCAAGGGGCAAAGAAAACAAGAAAAACAAAACTAAAAAACTGGTACACACCGCAATTAGCGAAAATGAAAAACACAGTATTGTTATATTTAGATATTTCAAGGAGAGATAATACTGATGAAGCTAGGAAGGCATATTTAGATATTAGAAGATCATATAAGCAGTCAATAAATAGAGCTAAGAAAACATATAACATTTCTAAAATTGAGTCTACTAGTAATAAGTGCAAAGCCGCATGGAAAATAATAAAATCTGTTCAGGAAGAGGCTCGAAAAGATCCAATTCCATTCACACCCAATGAAATGAATAAGTTTTTCTTGGACGCAGTGATGGATGTTCATGATAAGATTGACCGGCCCAATTTAACGGCAATTAATTTATTGGAGCAAAACTTCAATTTCCCTCTTAACCAGGATAAGCCCAAATTCTCATTTCACAAAGTCTCCACACGTGAAGTGCTTGATATAGTACTTAGTTTCAAAGCTTCATCCAGTGTTGATATTTACGGCTTTTCAAGTAATCTATTGAAGAAAATTATTCATAATATTATAAATCCATTCACATATTGTATAAATAGATGCCTGAGAGATGGAGTTTTTCCTGAAGTGCTAAAAGTTTCCAGAATTGTACCTGTCTATAAGAAGGGGCCTAAAGATATTCCATGTAGCTATCGTCCCATCTCATTGGTGCCATGTTTTTCAAAAGTCCTTGAAACCATAATGCATAGGCAGTTATATGAATATCTTCAAGAGCACAATATTATAAGTAATGCTCAGAATGGATTTGTTAAGGGTAGGTCAACTACTGGAGCCATGGATGCTCTTGTCAAGAATATTCTGAGCGCTTTTGAAAATAAAGAGTATGCTCAGGTGACCTTTTGTGACCTGAGCAAAGCTTTTGATTGTGTTGTGCACTCTCTCTTACTGGATAAATTAGAATTTTATGGCGTTTGTGGAGCAGATCTTAGCTTATTTAAAACTTATCTTGTGGGACGTAGACAAGTGGTGTGTATTGGAGATAAGAGATCAGATGTAGCTTGCGTAAAATTCGGTGTCCCACAGGGATCAGTTCTCGGGCCATTGCTTTTTATTCTTATGATAAATGACCTTCCTGCTGTTCTAAATTGCCGTTCAATACTGTATGCTGATGACACAACATTTATCAATAAATGTACTGACCTTCAAAATCTTAAAAATCTAACTGAGACCACTCTGATGCAAGCAGCGACATGGTTTAGGGCTAACGGCTTCATGCTCAACGAGAATAAAACACAGACTATGCACTTCACCCTTAGAGGTGGCTTAGATTGTGTGGATGCAATAAGCGATGTAAAATTTCTGGGGATATTCATTGACAGATATTTGACTTGGGAAGCTCATATTAATTATATATCAAGCAAACTTTCAAGAGTGATTTATCTGATCAGACAACTGAAAAATCATGTTCCAGATAATTATTTGAGATCGATATATTTTGCCTTTTTTCAGAGTATTGCAACATATGGCATACTACTGTGGGGAAATAGTAGTCATGCAGAAAATATTTTTTCGCCACACTGCACAGAAAGCAGCTGTTTTCCAGTCCCTACGTAGATCTGAAAGACCTTGTTTGCAGACGACGTCAGAAAAGGGTTTCTTTTCCGGTCTAGGCCAGAAAGTTGTCTCTTTCCAGCCGCTTATGGCTGGAAACAACGCGCTAATTATTATAATAAGTCATCCGCTAGATCGGGCGAGTGTCCACTTTCATAATAAGCTGAAGTCGCCATGATTTCAGTTCCAGTTTCGAATCAAAATAATTCGCTTTGCAACCAGTTTTATTCAATTATTTATTGTTGATTAGTGCATTCCGAATTTTCAAAAATGCTTGAAGATGACTGTGGTATTCCAAGTGAAATTTTAAAAGAATCTGAAATCCTGACTGCAAATCTTCTACCACTAAAATCAAGAGATAGGTACGATAGCTTAACGAGTATTCTTTATTTTGTATTCTTTATTTATTTTGTCAGCAATACCTGTAGTGTGGCGAAAAATATCGTTCGCACCACGGGCAAAAATGTTTTTCCAGCTCTCAATCTTTTCTAGTCCTCGGCCTACGGCCTCGGACTTGAAAACCGATTTCGAGCTGGAAAAATCTCATTTTCTGCTCTAGGTGCGAAATATACTATATTATTGCAAAAGAAGGTGGTCAGGGTTTTAACTGATTCTCATAGACTAGCACACTGTAAGCCTCTTTTCGTCCAGCTTAGAATAATGACAATAGTGAATTTTTACATTTATACTGTGTCGTTGCATGTTAAAAAAACTCATCCAATTTAAAATTAAGGCATCAAACTCATAGCTACAACACAAGAAATTGTCATAGGATTGATATTCCCTATCATAGGTTATCCAAAACAGCCAAAAGTTATGATACATTTGGTATAAAAATTTGCAATAAATTACCTACAGATTTAATATCAGAGACAGAAAAGAAATTTAAGACGAGATTATTGAATTGGCTTGTGATAAATCCTTTTTATAGTGTTGAAGAGTTCTTTGAGAGTGAAATAATTGTTGCTTAGAGTTAAGAGGTTTCTATTTGTATTTATATATTGTTCTAAAGGCTCAAGTTGTGCTGTAAGGAATATGTTTTGTACATTCAAATGAATATTGTTAATGTATTTGTAAAATCCAATTGACTTACAGTTTACTTAGGTACTGTATTATTTTAAGACTCAGTAATGTAATTTTGTATGTACAATTGCTGTAAAATTTGATTTTTATCTTTTGTCTTACTGTAATCAATATTTGACTTTGCCTATTGTTCTAAGAATTTAACGGCAATAAAATCATATTTATTTATTTATTTTATTTACCAATTATTCTGTTGGAAGAGTTTATTTTACAATTTAAAGCCAAGCAATATCCCTTGAAAAAAATTACAAATAACCCATAATGTTCAATTTATAATGATAACAGCTGATAAATTTGAAAATTGGTGAACTAGAACACCACAAAATGGCGATTTTGCAATGCATCACGGGATTGTGTCATGACCTGTACGTTATAGACCTTGGTACCTGTCAAGGTCTATAAATACAGGTCATGACACAATCCCGTGATGCATTGCAAAATCGCCATTTTATGGGGTTCCAGTTCACCAATTTTCAAATTTATCAGCTGTTAACATTATAGAGAACAACATGACGTGTTATATTGTTCAAGGAATATTGCTTGGCTTTGAATAATTGTAAAATAAATTCTTCCCACAAAATAATATTTAGATTCCAACTAGGAACTGAATTGTTGATTTTTAGATTGGGCACTTGAAACTCTTTTTGAGGTTTGCCTTTTTTCCAATGCCTTACGAATATCATAGCAAATTACAAGAATAAGAACAATAATTTAATGATAAAAAATGAATTATTGAACCATTTATTATTGAAATTCCATTATTAAAAAATCGAAAACCTGAATTTACATATTATCTGAACCATAATATTGTTTTTAAAAAGCATAATGCATGATTTTGTTATGTGCAGATTAGAATATTTCAAACGTACAGCCATAAAGACCCCACATAATGACCGCTCCATAAGAAACACGAGTGTCATGACCTGTATTTATAGACCTTGGTACATGTGATTGGATGGTGGCACACTCTGGTGACGAATAATGAAAACCCATGTGCGCCACCGTTTAAATACATGCATTACATTCTGTACTCTCAATTTTGAAGCTCCCCATGTTTCACCGCTCCCCCATGTTTCCACCCATAAAATAACCTGCAACCCAGAGGTCAGTTCGTCGACATCTATCAGTTTGCAGATTATTTCTCAAGGTTTGTTTCTCATATTTAGACCCAGGAAATATTACAAGCATAACCAAACACGTTAGGGTGGTCACTAACGAAAGGACAAGTGTGTCGACCATGTGTGAACGGACATGTCTTTGAACGAAAAAGACGACATTCACGCGAAAGGCTTTGAACGAAAAGCAGCTGTTTAACAGCAGGTAACAAAATATTAACAACCAATAATAATAAATAAACCACTAGAAAATTACAAAAAATCTAATGATACAAAAAATTCAACCTTATTTAGAGCAGCGAAGAAAAAACTAACAGCAAGAAATCGAAGATACAAAAGACTAACTTAATAGGTATTTGTATATCCAGAGTGAAAAGTACGACTTTTTCTCCCTGTGGGAAAAAGTTTGAAGCCCGAGGCGAAGCCGAGGGCAACAATTTTCCTGAGGGAGAAATAGTTATTTGTATATCTAGAGTGAAAAGTACGACTTTTTCTCCCTGAGGGAAAAGTTTGAAGCCCGAGGCGAAGCCGAGGGCAACAATTTTCCTGAGGGAGAAAACGTATTTTTCACTCGTGATGTACACAACATTTTTCCTCCATCTACATTTTTTTATAGAAACTGCAAATAATATCATATTAATAACTTACGTATCGGTGACAATGTTTCCTAACAACTTGACCTAAAATCTGAAACCCAAAAACCGGTCGTATGATTGGCACTGCCGATTGCACTATCTATCGGCAAAAGTAATTATATCAGCTGGGCGTCAACCAAAAAATGGCTGACTCCAGATCACGCGGTTCAGATTTGAATTGCAGATCAAAAATATTTTGTTGGCTGGTATTTTGAATAGAATATAATATTTTTAAAATTGTATAAATTTTTATCGTCTACTAATATTAAGAATATAATATCATACAAACATATATTTCATGAGTTGATCAAATTTCTGGTTGTGGTATTGAATTCAGTTGACTCAATGACAGTTACCTCTATTATGCTTTCTCATCTGAGTAGACCTTCTACCCTATTACAATGTAAGTTTCAAAATAGAGATGCTTCCCATGTTATTTAAATGGGGTCACTTTTCCACCCTAGGGAGTTTTTCTGTTTTTTACTACCGAGAGCGAAAAAGTGACACTTTTAGTATTATGTTTCAGGGAGTAACGTAAGTACTTTAGACAGTAGGTGGAGGAAAAAACATTTATACGACTCCTTTCGCTGATGACACATCATGTATGATCAACATCTGTGTGTTCACACATGTTCAACACACTTGTCCTGTCGTTAGTGGCCACCCTTATATTAAGTTGGTGATTCGTATTTTGAAATTGTAAAAATACAGTCTATTTTAATTATAATTGAATCACAACCATTCTAATAATTGATTATTCTAACATGATTAATCATAGATAATTATAGTAATTGATGACTCACATAGAGCTACTGGGGTTGGGTTTGTTTTCAGCGAGTAGTGTTGCCTCCATTACATCGTTGAAGCCCTGGTTGGTCATGTGTCGCGCTAATAGAAGTTGAGAAGTACCTATGTTGTCTAAAGTTAATGACTGTATTCTAGATATATGCACACCGAGATCTCTATGGATTCCTGAGCACTCTATACAAACGACCACTCCAAAGTTTATGCACAGCCAAGTTGTATCTGCAAACAAATAATGAATTGAAATGGTTTTTTATTGTTTCCAAATGTTAATGAATTAAATGTTACTGGAAATGTTTGTTATTAAAGTGAAAACATACAGGCGGATAAGACAAGGTTGAATTCTTTAATGGTCAAACTGGACGGACACACGAGTTTTCATTTTATTTATTAATTCTTACGACTTTTATTGGCAGAGAAATCCTTTAGGATGTTCTACCTCGCCGTATTACCCAATGTCACTTAGGCCCAACTCACACTTACGCGACTAAGTGTCACCATTTGGAAACACAAGCTCTCGACGAAAATCGAGTCTCTGCACGCGACTCAGGTCAAGAAGAGACTCGACTATAGTCGAGAGCATGTGTTTTCAAATGGTGACGTCGCGGAGACTAGAATCGACTGGTCTGAGTGTCACCATTTGGAAACACATGCTCTCGACTAGAATCGAGTCTCTGCACGCGACTCAGGTCAAGAAGAGACTCGACTCTAGTCGAGAGCATGTATTTTCAAATGGTGACGTCGCGGAGACTAGAATCGACTGGTCTGAGTGTCACCATTTGGAAACACAAGCTCTCGACGAAAATCGAGTCTCTGCACGCGACTCAGGTCAAGAAGAGACTCGACTCTAGTCGAGAGCATGTATTTTCAAATGGTGACGTCGCGGAGACTAGAATCGACTGATCTGAGTGTCACCATTTGGAAACACATGCTCTCGACTAGAATCGAGTCTCTGCACGCGACTCAGGTCAAGAAGAGACTCGATTCTAGTCGAGAGCATGTGTTTCCAAATGGTGACACTCAGATCAGTCGATTCTAGTCTCCGCGACGTCACCATTTGAAAATACATGCTCTCGACTAGAGTCGAGTCTCTTCTCGACCTGAGTCGCGTGCAGAGACTCGATTCTAGTCGAGAGCATGTGTTTCCAAATGGTGACACTCAGATCAGTCGATTCTAGTCTCCGCGACGTCACCATTTGAAAACACATGCTCTCGACTATAGTCGAGTCTCTTCTTGACCTGAGTCGCGTGCAGAGACTCGATTCTAGTCGAGAGCATGTGTTTCCAAATGGTGACACTCAGACCAGTCGATTCTAGTCTCCGCGACGTCACCATTTGAAAACACATGCTCTCGACTAGAGTCGAGTCTCTTCTTGACCTGAGTCGCGTGCAGAGACTCTATTCTAGTCGAGAGCATGTGTTTCCAAATGGTGACACTCAGACCAGTGGATTCTAGTCTCCGCGACGTCACCATTTGAAGAGACATGCTCTCGACTAGAATCGAGTCTCTTCTTGACCTGAGTCGCGTTCAGAGACTCGATTCTAGTCGAGAGCATGTGTTTCCAAATGGTGACACTTCGACCAGTCGACTCTAGTCTCCGCGACGTCACCATTTGAAAACACATGCTCTCGACTAGAGTCGAGTCTCTTCTCGACCTGAGTCGCGTAAGTGTGAGTTGAGCCTTACAGTCAAGTTTATAGGTTGTATCACAGAATACGAATATAGCAGTTATAGAAGTTTTCTCTGGTTGTATTCAGTAGGAGTTCAATCATGATAAATACTTTACAAAGCACACGGGTTGAAATATACAGAATTGAACAAAAACACTGTACTTATATGCGCTACTTTTGTACAAATTATTAAAAACAATATAAAAACTTGTAGTACCCTTTATTATTAAAAACTTTAAAATATTTTAACGACTAGTTTCAACCATAGGTCATGGGAGAATGACCTATGGTCGTTCAGATAGTTAAACTAGTCGTTAAAATATTTTCAAGTTTCTAATAAAGGGTACTACAAATTTTTATATTGTTTTTATTATAATTGAACAAATACATAAAATAGAAATGAGCTGTTCACGTCAACGGTGGTAACAACTATTCCAATCCAAATGTCTGCCAATATACTCAACAATTAATTTGTCTGATATGACGCAAATATGAGTTCCAGTACCTCCACAGTGTTTTACAAGCCGAAACAAACAAAAATTATTTTCCATCGAAAAGGTGACAGGTTGTCGACGGTGACACCTTGTTGACATAGATATTTTTACAGTGTTTTACAAGCCGAAACAATAAAAAATGATCGCCCTTCAAAAAGGAGACTTGTTGTCGGGGGTGACACCTTGTTGGCATAGATATTTTTACAGTGTTTTACAAGCCGAAACAAACAAAAATGATCGCCCTTCAAAAAGGTGACAGGTTGTCGGGGGTGACACCTTGTTGACATAGATATTTTTACAGTGTTTTACAAGCCGAAACAAACAAAAATGATTGCCCTTCGAAAAGGTGACAGGCTGTCGGGGCTGACACCTTGTTGATATAGATATTTTTAGTGTTTTACAAGCCAAAACAAACAAAAATGATCGCCCTTCAAAAAGGTGACAGGTTGTCGGGGGTGAAACCTTGTTGACATGGATATTTTTACGATATGAAAGGTTGACACATATGATCAAAATGTCCAGGTAACAGAATGTCGGGACGACATCTCTGTCGCTAACCCTTTGAATATGCACTCGCACATTGGATCCAAATTTAATGAAATCTGTATTTTTTTATTAACGTATGCATCATGTAGGCTACACTGTATATTTATTGTATTTATGTTGCAAGACAAGTTATAAATGTTGTAAAATGTTCTGGCAAATAAAGAATCTTGAATCTTGACAAGTCATCAATCGAATGAGTAATAGTAGAGAAATAATAGAGTAGAAAGAATAATGAGAAAGAATAGTAGAGTAATAGTCGAATGAGTAGTAGAGAAAATATAGCATTAAGAAGATATCCCATGGTATAGAGCGTTTATGTTCCAATTTCCACTGTTATTCAGGCCGATAGTCATAGTAGTTATTTTCGTGGTGCTATATAATGCTGGTAGTCTTTCATAAAGTGACGTTCTTAGGTGGGCCGTCCACTGGAACCGATTTCGTCCGAACTAGCAACGGCCGAAAACTACCGAACAATCCCTCAACAAAGAAAAGCTATAGATGCTCGTCCATTGCAACAGGTTCGTCCGTGCACGGCTGTCTCCGGCCGATCAAGTTTTCGATCCGAATTGAGTGGGATTTTCCGGCTCTATCCGGCCGAAGTAGAGCTCAGACAACATCATCCTAACCTCAAAATTGTTTCATAGTCTTATCTGTTTTTGTTTTTTGAACTTGTTCTGTTTTATATAGTTTCAACTATGGACAATGAACAGTTGAAAAGTTTGGTTCAAGAGCATGTTCCATTGTGGTATATGCGAGACGAAAGATATCATCGTCGTGATATTCAAATAAATCTGTAGACAAAGATTGATGAACAAATAGGATCTGAAGGTAAGATTATTGTAATGAATAACTAATTTAGTGGATATTTGTTTATTCAATTTTCAAAATCTCAATATGATCATTGTTTATGAAAATTTTTGGGGCTATGATAGTAGTTAATTCAATATTCAATAGTTCAGCCAACTACAGAACTAGACTGACGTAAACGGTTTCAATGGACGACCATATTCGGCCGAATTAACGGCCGGCAGATTCGTCCGATCCAACGGCCGAACGGATCGGTTGATTACGGTTCCAGTGGACGGTTACCCTAAAACTCTCATCCGGCCAAAACAGTAACAGTAGTCGATAGGTATCGCCTTGAAATTTGGAACATTAACGACCTACACCATGGGATATCTACTTATGCTATATTTTCTGTATGGTTCAACTGACCGTTCTGGGAGTTGCAATCACAACAGCGGTCGTTGCTAGGCAACCGCTGCACATGGCGAATGATGGCCTGCTGCAGCTCGACGAGGGAAGGGTTGGCTGCGGCCGAGGGGTTGGCAGCCTTGCCGCTGTCGTCAAACGCGCGGAACAGAGCGCCCTCCTTGCAGTTCACCAGCACCGACATCCACGCGCGCTGGTCCGTCTCGTCCTCCGCCTGGAAGTGGTATGTCCTGTTGTCTGCAATCATCATTCAATATTTATGTAAAACAATCTGGCAAAAGTATATGATTCTCAATTTTCAAAGAACAATGATGTTACACTGATGAACATTGAACTTCCTATTTTCGTGAACATTTTTGTAAAACAATTTGACAAAAGTATATGATTCTCAATTTTCAAAGAAATCTGTAGACAAAGATTGATGAACAAATAGGATCTGAAGGTAAGATTATTGTAATGAATAACTAATTTAGTGGATATTTGTTTATTCAATTTTCAAAATCTCAATATGATCATTGTTTATGAAAATTTTTGGTGGCTATGATAGTAGTTGATTCAATATTCAATAGTTCAGCCAACTACTTAACTAGACTGACGTAGACGGTTTCAATGGACGACCATATTCGGCCGAATTAACGGCCGGAAGATTCGTCCGATCCAACGGCCGAACGGATCGGTTGAATACGGTTCCAGTGGACGGTTACCCTAACACTCTCATCCGGCCAAAACAGTAATAGTAGACAGTAGTCGATAGGTATCGCCTTGAAATTTGGAACATTAACGACCTACACCATGGGATATCTACTTATGCTATATTTTCTGTATGGTTCAACTGACCGTTCTGGGAGTTGCAATCACAACAGCGGTCGTTGCTAGGCAACCGCTGCACATGGCGAATGATGGCCTGCTGCAGCTCGACGAGGGAAGGGTTGGCTGCGGCCGAGGGGTTGGCAGCCTTGCCGCTGTCGTCAAACGCGCGGAACAGAGCGCCCTCCTTGCAGTTCACCAGCACCGACATCCACGCGCGCTGGTCCGTCTCGTCCTCCGCCTGGAAGTGGTATGTCCTGTTGTCTGCAATCATCATTCAATATTTATGTAAAACAATCTGGCAAAAGTATATGATTCTCAATTTTCAAAGAACAATGATGTTACACTGATGAACATTGAACTTCCTATTTTCGTGAACATTTTTGTAAAACAATTTGACAAAAGTATATGATTCTCAATTTTCAAAGAACATTGATGTTACTGATGAACATTGAACTTCCTATTTTCGAAGAAAATCGAGGTTCATCACTTTCTGTTTTCGAAAAACGTCAATATTAATCACTATGTTTTCGAAGAAAATCGTTGTTCATCACTCTATCAATAATTTATTAATAAACTAAAATCCATGATTGAATGCTAAGTTTGGTTAATAAGACTGGCCACTAACGGTATAATATACATTATATAGTCGTCAAAAATTGTTGTGTCATCACAGCTGTGATCACAGCGAAACGCTTCGAGCAGTAAATATTGTAGCACAATTTGAAAATAGTCCAAGGGTTCTCAATTGTAAGCTCACCTCGAATCGTGCACATTTAATTTACAGCTGATATAGATAGAAAGATTCAATCACGGACCAAGTAAATAGACCTACCATAGTATCTTAAAGATACCTACCAAAATGCCTACCTAGACCTACCAAGTACAGTCGAACCTCTGCATAACGAAATCGATTATCCCGAGAAAAAATTCGCTGCAGAGAGGTATTCGTTATTGAGAGGTTCTGTCAAGAAAACTTCCACGATCCTATGGATCTTATAATATCGTAACACGGCGGTAAATAAATGAATATGGTACATGAAACATATCATCGCGAACGTAGGTAGGGTACCTATTAGGCCAATATTAATATGGAAATTTGAAAATTCATGCTGTTTGAAATAAACATGTTTTTTGAATATTTATAGAATGTAATAAGTAAGTAAACTCACCAATTTATTTTCAGAAAGCTTGATTTGTACTATTAGTGGAGTTTAATCAAAGTACATACTCTGTAGCAATATTTTTCAACTCTTTACACTACTATTAGATGAAACGCAAAATACGGTTATTTCGTCAATAAATTTAACTATAAATATCAACTTTCCAATTTTTAAATGTTTCATATTTGAAAAAGTGAGTAATTTTCGGTTCAATTTTGCATTTGAATAAGAAATCATGTTCGGTAAACGACTCACATCTATTCAACCAGTCACACATGTCTGGTACACTATTTTTCAGTTTTAATCCTTGCCTGATAATTTTGAAAGTCTCTAGAACTTCTTGATCTGACGGATTCTTCTCCTCAGGTTCGTCACAGCTATCATCATAATAGTCAGTTCAAAGAATTGAAATGTGTGACACAAAAGCAAAATTCTTTAGATAGAGGTAAATAAGTAGCCAAAACTCAAAAATGTCATGGGACCAGGTAAAAATTCGTTGTGTAGAGGATTTCGTGAAGTGGAGGTTCGTTATAGAGAGGTTCAACTGTAAACTGACCTACCAAAGACCAATTGATTACTCACAAGAGACCAGGTCGAAACAGCGCTTGTCGTCGGGGCACCCGCTTGATCTGACAGGTGAGCAGGTTGACTCGCGTGGGCGGCTTGCTCTCGTCGGCGTGACAGATGTCGAGGAACCCCTCAGCCTGCACGCAGCATCGCCGCTTCTGCCAGACTCGCCGCATCTTGCCCTCTGACTTCTTCAGCAGGTGGCCGGTGCGGGTGAGACCTGCACCCTTGTCGCCTTGCAGCTGGTGAAGCGAGTAGCCGGCGCCTTTGTCCGGGGTGTGGCTTGTCTGAAAAGAAAAATGCAAATATTGAATACGAAATTTGCATTCGACTTGAAAATTATGTGGACTTTTGTATGGGGTGTGGCTTGACTGCAGACCACAAAAGTTATTCAATATTTATGAATGTTTCCTCTGGTAAAATAGTGGACTGTATTTCGTTTAATAACTTCAGATCTAGCCTCGTTTCCAACAGAGAGACTGACAAACACATGAAATCAAAACACTCACCTCAACAACTCTATCCCACCATCACCATACCAAATCTGAGTAAAGGGGAAGAGGGAAAAGGCCTTTTAGCCTTTTCACCGAATGTTGTTGGTTTGCCGCTTGATCTCACTCATATTCATATTCATAGTCCTGATTGTAACCTTTCAGATTCATCAGATTGTAGTTGCCCAAAATTAGGTAGAGAAAAAATTCTTCAAGTATCTGGGTGTCACTGTTGATCAACATCTTCGGTGGGATGTCCACATCAATGTCATTTGTAATAAGCTTAAACACTGGATCAACAAATTCTACACTATCAGTAAATTGAGTAACATAGCCGTTTCTAGATTGGTTTATTGTGCTTACATCCAGTCTTTTCTTCAATATGGGATTATCGTTTGGGGCGCTGCCTATATGAATCACTTGAATAAGATAATTGTTATTCAGAAGACCTTATTAAACGCAATTCTTGGAAAGCCCAGACGTTTCCCTAGTGACAATCTTTTCAGGGAACTGAATGTGCTGACTGTCAGGCAGCTTCACACGAAAAACTTGATAATCTACATGAATAAGCATAGTAATATTTTCAATCTCCGTTTATCACCGTACAATCTTCGTCCTCATCCATCACTTTCGAATCTCATCATACAGTTTTATCCATTTGTAGAAGGCAGTTCAATTACATTGTCCTAAACTTGTTAACGTAATACCTGATCATTTTATCTCTAACAATTTGACCAGAAATCTTTCTAACGAAATAAGTCAATGGATCACATCGCATAACTCTACTGATTTGTTCGATTTCTTGTAACTGTTCACCTTTCAACTCTTTTTTTCTCTTAAATAAGCTCATTATTTCTTGTTAATTGTCTGTATTCTCGAGATTTTTTATTATACAAATTTCATACTTATAATTTATATTTTTGTTTTATGCTTTCACTTTGGTTCTGTTGTTTTTTGTAACACTCGGCCCCTGCGCACAGGCTTTGCCTTTGCAGGGACCTTCCGTGTTTTTGTTAACCTGCTATTTTAAGTTATTTTGTTTTAGTTTTAAGTTATTTATTTCATAACCACTTTGTACAATAACTATGTTGTAAAAAGGATGAATAAATTGAATTGAATTGAAAAAAAAGGAATCTAGGAATGGGGAGAAAGAGAATATAGTATTGGGAATTTGGAAGGAAAAACAATCAAACCTGACATAGAATAGCTAGTAGATAGGCGGCTCTGTTCCCAGTCTGCTCGTCTCAATGTTTGAAGGTGTATTCAATTCAAATATTTAGAAGAATGTAAAGTCAATTAGTTTTAAACCGCTGAAAGCGTCTTCACAAATACGAAAATTTATTAAATTCTCACGACAATACACATGTTACACGAATTACGAGAAAACCTTTCAATACAAAATAAAAATCTGGTGTGGCGCACTCACACAACTTTCCTTGCCGTTATGAAAATTGATCATCTGACGCTAGTGTTCCCGCACATCTCAAGTCTACTATTCAAAGATTTGAGCCAGCTGGTGACAGGACAATAACGCTGGAGACACACGAAGTCTGCTATCTCTTCATAGTGAATCATTCAATAGAATTAACAGTTGCCAACAGTTTGCAATTGGATGATCACATTTTCTCGAATTTCGAGCTTATTTTTAATTTTAGGTGAAAATGTTACTGAACATTAATTATTGTAGAGACTCTTATGCTCAATCTTTTCCACTCGAAATTGTTTGTTTAAATTGTATCTGAATCCTGATAATTGAAATCTAAAATCGAACTTTGCATAGATGGGGCGTGGCTCCTGAAATTTTTACAGATATGGGACTTGTGGCAGTTGATAGAGCTTATCGATGACTATTTTAGGTATAACTTTAATCAAAATCGTTGGAGTCATTTTTTCGTGAACCCTGTTTTTGACAACATTTTCTCCATTTTAGCCGCTATCTTGAATTGCATTTGTTCGTTTCGGATCCTTATATTGTAAGGACCTTAAGTTCCAAATTTCAAGTCATTCCGTTAATAATTGGGTGATGAGATATCGTGTACACAGACGCACATACACTTACACTTACACACACACACACACACACACACACACACACACACACACACACACACACAGACCAATACCCAGAAACCACTTTTTTGGACTCAGGGGACCTTGAAACGTATAGAGATTTGAAAATTGGGCTACCTTAATTTTTTCGGAGAACAATACTTGCCTTACCTATGGTAATAGGGCAAGGGAAGTAAAAACCAGACAATAAAACAAATTCCAACAATTTTCAACCGACCAGCTCCACTACAACGAACAGCTGACCTGAATCAACTGCAAAATCCGCTGTCACCAGATGGCAACATTATTACACAACCCACGAACTCTTTAAATTCTAGTAATTGGCCACAACAATAAAATTCATAAAAATATGGATGTTTGGTGTGTGGTTTATTTGCAGACGACAAAAAGGTATTCAATATTTGGGAAATTCATGAGAAAAAATGTTTGGTGTCTTTATTCATTCTGTGTAACGCCAATGATAATATTATAATCGATTTTTAAATGGAAAATATTTTTATTTTAAGTTTTTGTAATGTATTGTATATGAAAATTTTTATATTTTTCACATTTGTAAAGTTTGTTTAATGATTTTGGCAATAAATATGTGTTTTGTTTGTTTGTTTGTGTCTGCCGACGACAGAAAATCATTCAACATTTGCACTCGACTTGAGTGATCCCAAGACATTCAATATTATTGTGCAATATCAATACTAAAATCAGGCCACACAACTAGAATGAACTGGGCATAGACACTATAACCTGATGACAGTGGCGGCTCGTCCTATGTGTTCAATGGTTCATTGAACCCCCAGAATTGAATCAACTTCCTATACAATGATGAATTTGCAACTCAAATAATTATATTTTCAATTTATCCTCATGAAATTACATCACAACATTTTCATCTAGGTAAACTTAACGTCGATGTTTTCGGCCGGTGCCGGAGTGGCTTGCTTGAAACAACACCGAATGGTATGACGAGACGGGTGGTGGTGGAAAGCAGTGTTATTCCCCAATCTGAACCCAAAAACAGGGCTGGGTGTGGTAGTAGTGCGGAGGAGGGGAATCGGTTTGCTAGCACGAATTTGGTTCACAAACCTGTCTGAACCAAGTTTGCACGAGTTCATCCGAGAGTAGCCGAACCTATCCGAGGCAAATGAACCATTCGGTAAACCTCGGAATGAATCGTGAGTATTCGTGATTCAGTATCAGTGTCATCTTAAACTTCCTCATAACCAAATAAATTTAAATTTGGTGGCAGTAAACAATAAAAAAGCGGTAAACAAAGCGTGACAGTTTTGAGGTTATACGGTACGGTTTCGGGTTTACAATGTATACAGTTGTGATAGATTTCACTGTATTTTTCGTTATATAAATTTTTTCGTGTTGCAGAATATATTAATTTCTAGTGTGTTTCGTGTATTCGTGAGTATTTCTAGTATGTCCATTTTCTTTTAGTGAGACTGTGAATATAATTTATTGTGTTGCCGTAACAGAATTTTGATGAAGAAATATGAATAAGGTTCAGTATTTGTTAAAGACAAACATTATTAATATTGAGGATAGGTGTAAAATGAAAAATGATGATAGACCAACCCCCAAAGTAAAAATCAAACAAGAAAAATATGAACAGGACAAAAAATCTATATTTGTAGAAAATATGCTTAATCTTTGAGGGGTGATTCCTTAAAATTATTATTGATTACCTTTACACGTGATTATGCTCAATACTCTAATCCTCTTGACCTTTCTCCCCAATAGATCAAGAGGATGAGCCCGCAAGCTAAAAGATCACGAGCCGCTACTGCCTGATGATATAAGTAGATACTATATTGTAAAATCTATATTTGTAGAAAATATGCTTAATCTTTGAGGGGTGATTCCTTAAAATTATTATTGATTACCTTTACACGTGATTATGCTCAATACTCTATATCCTCTTGACCTTTCTCCCCAATAGATCAAGAGGATGAACCCGCAAGCTAAAAGATCACGAGCCGCTACTGCCTGATGATATAAGTAGATACTATATTGTAAAATCTATATTTGTAGAAAATATGCTTAATCTTTGAGGGGTGATTCCTTAAAATTATTATTGATTACCTTTACACTTGATTATGCTCAATACTCTATATCCTCTTGACCTTTCTCCCCAATAGATCATGAGGATGAACCCCCAAGCTAAAAGATCACGAGCCGCTACTGCCTGATGATATAAGTAGATACTATATTGTACAAAAATATTGAAATGAAATGAAAAAATTCTTTATTAGGCGGAGTTAGGACTTTTAAGTCCTCTCTACCAATATTGACAGTATAGAGAGCACGTAAGTCTGTACACATCTCTAGACAGCGATAAACACTACAAATTTGAACAAATAGTATGCTAATCAGAGTTCCAAATAATTGAGAAAAATTGTGGAATACTCACCTCCTTCTCGAGACCAGGTGCATTACGGAGAAGAGTGCGGAGCTCATTTAGTTTTCTCCTCTCTTCGTCCTGTTTTTGTCGAACTTTCTGAAGTTTCACAGATAGATCTGCTACATAGCTTCCAAAATGTTCTATTGTTTTCAAACCATCTTGAAAGTAGCTGCGGAGTAAATAAAATAAGCATTAAATATTATCACTAAAATTACTACAATCGACAGAAATATTCGACTTTTCATTCATTTATAAAGAATTACTAGTACCATTGAGAGTATTATTCAATCATTCTGAATAATCGCTGTTGAAACAATAATTATATTGATGTTGCTTTCCATGACGAAAAACCACTATATAATAACTTTGTTGTAGTTCAGAGAATGTGTTACTTGTAAATATTTGAATAAACACTTACTTATGTTGGAGTATTGAGGAATGCATTTCACTCCTGAGGAGGAGTTTGAAATGCATTCCTCAATACTCCAAGAAAAGTGTTGTTTTCAAATATTTACAAGTAACTGAACTACAAAAAAGTTAATAATTATATGTTTGTAACCTTGTTGATAGCAATGAATAATCATTGTTGAAATAATAATCAAATGATTGAAGCATTGAATAAAATGTTGAAGCCTTTAAAGCTTTAATTATAATGATTAAACGTTGAGTCCTGAAGCATTTTTGAGAGTTATGAGTAAACTAATAAGAAGTATCAAAATGATTGCTCTTAAAAACTCAAGGAAAACCCAGCTCATTTCATAGTGTAATCTTTAGTGTAAAACCCAGCTCATTTCATAGTGTAAATCTTTCTTTTAAATCTTATCTATTATAAGTATAGATTAATAATATATGTAAAGTTTATTATTTCAAATGAGACAGAACAAAAACGAATTACTCACTTAGTTTGTGCATGGTAGTATTCGACTAGGTGTTGTAGAAGTTCAATTCCCTTCTTCGTTTTTATTTCATTCACTTTGATCAGGTACTGGAAAAAAATGGTTATTCAGAAATTAGTGATTTGATAGTGAAGAGTTTCAAATATTTGAAATATTTTATGTATTAATCATCTTCAGATGAAAATTTAGTAATAATTGAACTGAAAAATATCAATATTTTCAAGAGTTTTATGATAATCAGATTCATTATAGTGTAAGAATATTAGAACAAATAAATTATGAATTGTTCTATGACAATAGATACTTGTCAAACCCAGGTGTGAATTGTATGATTGTATTTTCTTGGCAGTCCTTTTCAAAGAAAGGACATTCAGCTTGTGATCTAACCTTTGGATCTTTCACAAAACTGTTAAACCGTTAAACATTTTTTATTGGATTTTTATTAAATTGAATTGACTCACACATCTAGGCCTAATCCAATTTTTATTTATTTATAGGTATTGAATTCAACCTGTGGTCGATTATCTGGAGGAAAGACAACATTAGCAAGAAGTTTGCGCTATAAAAAAGTGATGACTCTATCAACTGTTAATTTCTAGACTCGTAAATACCAGTTCACAATGCTTTCATCTACACTGAATCACGTACTGCGATTTATTCAGTTCAGTAATAACTTTCTACTCTTTGAGCACTGTGAATCGGTCTTGCTGCTCCAAGATTCATTCTCACAAGCGCATGTTTGTTTACTTCGTTTATCAGCTCCCTGACTCCCTGATCATACTAGACAAAGTGATCGGTGATTCAAAATGAATAATGAAAAGGTATTAGAAGTGTATATGAAAAAGTATTGTGATACAGAGTGATTCAAAATGAATGTCCCAATTTCAAACAAATATATTCATTATTAAAACGTTGCACACTAGCCAATTTCGCACCAAATTACTCACAGAAGCATAAAGTTTATGTGCACCGTTCTAAGGAATAAATATAATTGTTTGAAATTGGGACATTCATGTTGTATCACTCTGTAATACAATGGTCGCCAAACTGATGAGCCTGTGAGCTAAAATAACATTTATAAATCTTCTAGTGAGCTACCAAGCAATATTAGAATAAAGAAAGTACGGTAGGCAGAATGAAATTTTCACACTTACTGCCTATACAGATACATTTCTAATGTTGGAATCTACTTATCTCATAGCAAAAAGTAAAAGAAAAGTTGAAATGTACATTTCAAATGAGAGCAGTAGAACTCTTTTTGGTCATCAAGTATTTTCTTGCTGTTTGGAGTGTACGTTGTAACCGCCATTCTGATGCAGTTGTTCAAATGTTCATCAGTCAGTCTGTTCCTATATCGATTTTTTATGAATTTCATATTTGAAAAGATGCTTCACACAAGTAAATAGATCTGAACATAGCTTTTAACCTCAATGGAACTTGGATAATATTTGGATATTTTTCTTTGGGGACTTGAGGCCAGATATTTCCAGTTGTTAGAAAGTGATCTAAGAGACAGATCGTTTTAAAAATCCACAAATTCCACTTCAACTGAAGCCTGATCTGCACCAAAATGTTTTACTACACAAACTGAAAAATCTTCTGCATAGATCTCTACAAAAGAGAGTTGATGAATTGTACCATATTTGATATGATTTTAAAATCTTGAAATCGTTGATCAAACTGTTGTCTCAAGTCCGAAAGAATTGTAACGTATTCTTGGTTATTGCTGCGGTACTGTGGAGGATTTTTCTCGTCATTAATTTTCTTCAGACTGGGAAAGTGTTTATAATCAAACTGGACGACATTCTTTTGCACGAGCATTCCTGTGAGCTACCAAAAACCACCCCACGAGCTGCCGGTAGCTCGCTATCGACTGTTTGGCGACCACTGCTGTATTACAACACTTTTATCATAGTTTTTCATGTTGAATCACTCTTTATTACAGTACTTTTACGTAACAGATCTAGTTAATCAAGGTGTAAAATTGATTACCTCGCACATCTGCAACTGAAAGAGCCGTCGTTCCTTCTCCATGTCATCAGCGATCTCGGCCGAGGTGACTTCCGTCCTTATCAGACCGGCTTCCTTGGCCTGCTGCTTCTTTTCCTTCTCGATCTTGGCGTACTTGGTCTCATAGTCCTTCCAGGCCCGGTCGAACGGCCTCTTCAGATCGCCCCGCACCCCTCTCAAGTCTCCTTTCAGCAGACTGTCCAGTGGGAACATTACTATGTTGTTGATGTTCTGCATCTGAAACAACATAATAAATAAATTTATTTCCTTTAAAAAAATACAAACAAGCAATTAAAACATGAAAGGTACAGAATATCTAAAATACACCGTGATTCAAAAAGAATAACACAACATTGAAAATCTGTATTTAATCAAGGAAACATAATAGAAACTTGGGTTATAAATCAAAATGAAGGGAATTAAATTAAGTTTTCCCCACTAGAAAACAAGTTCACAAATGTTCAATGTGACCCCCTCCAGACACTCGAGTGATATCTTTCGAGCCAAGCAGCTCGAGACAGAGCACTTCATCACTGGCCTCCAAGAAGCCCTGACCTCACCCCCTGCGATTTTTTCTATGGGGGTACGTTAAAGATAAGGTGTATCGACCGCCTCTACCAGCTAACATTGAGGAGCTCAAACAAGAAATAACAGCAGCTATACAAACTGTTACGCCCGATATGCTACTGAGGGTGTGCAACGAGTTCGAGTATCGTATTGATATCACTCGAGTGTCTGGAGGGGGTCACATTGAACATTTGTGAACTTGTTTTCTAGTGGGGAAAAACTTATTTTAATACTCTTCATTTTGATTCATAACCCAAGTTTCTATTATGTTTCCTTGATTAAATACAGATTTTCAAAGTTGTGGTATTCTTTTTGAATCACGCTGTACAATACAATTGGTCTATAAAAAAATAATGAATTTAATTCTATTGGAAATTAACCTACTCAACTATGGGAAACCCATGTACTAGAGTAGATGTTAGTAGTAGTAATAGATTCTGGGTGGGGGTGCAAACTGCAAATACGTTGGGTAAGTGAGCTCACATATTGTTTGAGATTATGTTTTCTATATGATGTCTTCCAGTTGAAATAATCCAGTTCTTAGCGGCAGTTTTGAATCTTCTTGGGTTTTCTCTATTGACTTGATTTGTGCAGGAATAATTGTTCTATCAAACCCATATTCTTTATTCATTTGTACATGTGACACTGACTGTAAATAATATAATATCCCATGGAAAAGGTTGTTTATGTTCCAAATTTCAAACCGATTTTCAAAGTTGTGGTAATCTTTTTGAATCACGCTGTACAATACAACAGGTCCATAAAAAAATATGGAATTCAATTCTATTGGAAATTGACCTACTCAACTATGGGAAACCCATGTACTAGAGTAGGTGTTAGTAGTAGTAATAGATTGTGGGTGGGGGTGCAAACTGCAAATACGTTGGCTAAGTGAGCTCACATATTGTTTGAGATTATGTTTTCTATATGATGTCTTCCAGTTGAAATAATCCAGTTCTTAGCGGCAGTTTTGAATCTTCTTGGGGTTTCTCTAATGACTTGATTTGTGCAGGAATTTTTCTATCAAACCCATATTCTTTATTCATTTGTATAATGACTGTAAATAATATAATAGAGAAAATATAGCATAAGAAGATATCCCATGGAAAAGGTTGTTTATGTTCCAAATTTCAAACCGATTTTTTGTCAACTCAAGCCAATTCCTGTCGACAATGTCTAAAATTAAATAATGTTTTGGCCAGGTGGGAGTGACACTAACTGTGAATAATATTATAGAGAAAATATAGTATTACCATAGTATTATAGTCATAAAATATAGTATATTATCATAGTATTACTATAAAAAACATCCTGCATTCTTGAACGAATACAACATCGTATGTTTTTCACAGTTTCATTCAGATGTCATCCAATCAAAATTTGAAGATCAACCACGATAAATCATCATAATCAATTATGATACACCCACGAACATTTTTGAGCCCCGGTTTCACAAATGCCTGTTAAATTTTAACCGTGATTAATGCCATGAGAATCAATCACAGAAGCCATCTTTTAAAAAAACCTTCTCTGATTTGGTTCTCGTGGCATTTAATCATGATTGAATCTTAACCAGCTTTTGTGCAACGGGACCTCAAACTATCAAAAATTTACGGACGACAAATAATTAGTATAAGCATAAGAAGATATCCCATGGAAAAAGTCGTTTATGTTCCAAATTTCAAACCGATTTTTTGTCAATTCAAGCCGATTCCTGTCGACTACTTATATATTTATACTATACTAGCCGTCAGGCTCGCTTCGCTCGCCATATCCGTCTAGCCAGGGGGCTCTGCCCCCTGGACCCCCGACTGGATCGGCCAAGAATGAAATCAGCAGGCTCGCTTCGCTCGCCTGAATTTTTCATTTGAGCATTTTTATCATATGTTAGGACAATCCAGTCGGGGGCCAGATACGTCTGGCTAAACGGATATGGCGAGCGAAGCGAGCCTGACGGCTAGTAATATAGTATTCCCAGGATTGAAGTAGCAGTGCCCAATCAATTTTTCTGCGATAAATGCATTTAAATCTTCAACTTGGTGCCAACCTAACAAAGTCAAACTCAACTTAATGCCAACCTGACAAAATTATTAATTTAGTTGCCAGTTAACAACTGTTTCGAAGAGGTACTCTATCTAGTCTAGATTATAGTTCTATAGTAACATATGATATGGAAATTTCAATTATAATTAAGAGATTGGGAGAAGAAGAATATACATGCTAAAAGACGAACTTTAAACCCTCAAAAACTACCCTTAAAGTTAAATATTGCCAAAAGATTTCTTAGTGCGCCTCTAAAGGGCCAACTGAACATACCTACCAAATTTGAACGTTTTTGGTCCGGTAGATTTTTAGTACTGCGAGTGAGTGAGTGAGTGAGTGCCATTTCGCTTTTATATATATATATATATAGATAAGTACTATTACTATTTTTAATACTATTAGTACTATTTATATACTATTTTATAGTATTTATATTAGTACTGAATAATAGTATTTATAGAACTATACTATTTTTACTACTTATAAATTTGTCGACTACTATTCCTGTTGTCTACTATTACCATTTTTGCTGGGTGAGTGAAAGAACGGCACAGTATGAGAGGCCACCAGCATCACATAGCTTCACGAAGTATAATATTAATGGAAATATCGGCTTAAGTTAACAACAACCTATACCATAGGACATCTATTAAAAACACTTCACTCATATGGGATACTTTTTAACAAATTAATAAAACAATATAAAAATCTTGAAGTTAAACTATTTTAAAGTTTTTAAAAAATGAAGGGTACTTCAAGTTTTTTATTAATTAATTAATTTTATTATTTATATTTTTTATTATTTATTTATCAATTTCATAGGATATCTTCTTTTGTTATATCTCGATCATATAAATATATATGATTTGTAATTTGATATCAACAAATAAATAAATATTTTCTCTACGTTCTACGATAATATTTAGAATACTCTGTTGGCTCAATGAATAAGTTGGTGCTTGTATTATTGCTCAAAATTTTAAAACTTTATTCAATATTTATAAATTTTCTAACGCATTACTACAATGGATTGTTTGAATTGCTCTTCTGTATAAACATTCTACATTCGAAATTTTATGAGATTATTTAGGGATCAAGAATATTCGTTTTTGAAAGTGCTGTCGAATCATAACCTCTTTTGGACTAATTCTCTATTAGATTTGAAAATTGGATAGTAAGGGCTATAATCCTGTTTTTCCCATTCCCAATCATTTTATGATTTGAGTTTTTATCATTGTTGAATAAATAAATATTCACAGAAATTATAAACAGTAGATCATATTGGAAGTGAAATAGTGATGCCTAAAATAGAACCGTATTCTATTTTTCTGCCGAATTCAGGTGATTCTTTGGTACACAGCCCTAAAGAAATAATAGTCTCCCAAACACAATTTGAACAAATGTTCAGCCACAAAATCTAAGTACCCTTTTAAGCATATATTTTTATTCATCACAACATTTTTCTACTTAGAGACTCATGATCAAATGAATAAATTTTTATTTGAATACAAGTAGCCCCAATGAATCTAGAATAAATGTATTGTAGGTACATTGAGAAGCCTTAAACAAGAAAGTGGATAATAAATTTCGAATTTGAATGGATAAAGTATACAAAAGAATAGAAATATTTCACTTAATTCTATTATATTAAGCGAGCAATTTCTGTATATCTGTATATATATTTTGTATCTGGTTATTTATGTTCAACGGATCTCGAAAACGGCTCTAACTATTTTCACGAAATTTTGAACATAGTAGGTTTATGATATAAAAATTTGATTGCACTTGGTCTCATCCCTGGGAAAACTCGCTGGAGGACATGAAAAGGATAACAATTATTCATCCTTGGAAAAACAAATGCTAATTTCGTCGTCTGTCGAAACAGAAGATGCGTGTGTGGGAGACAGAATTATTTCCAGCTGTGTGTGATCAATCATCGAGAAATATTATCGAGGAATTTTAATCGACTTGATCAAAATAATTTGATTTGTTGACATGACATGATAATCATTCTAAACTAGAGTATTATATTATTCATTATTTGACAACTTTAAGTGATATTTTGTTTTCAATTTGGTTTGTAAATAATCTAAATAATAACTTTTTTGTTTTTAAACGTTTGGACTGAAAATTGAACCTGAATTCAAGTGTATGGAACATAACCAACTTTCTGGACTATTAATAGTGTATAAATGAAAATTCGGGGAAGAAACAGTTTTGGGCTGTGCCTGTTAGTCCTTCCCCAATCCCAATCATTTTAAAGAATTGTGTTCTGTTTATCAATAGTTTATAAATAAATAACGAGCGAAGCTCGGTGCCCCGATATTTATTATTTAAAACAAGAAGATATTGCATCAGTTCACTTTTCCTTGATTGAAGGAAAACAATGTGTGATACTCTTAGCATTCTTCTATTAATTTGAAGACATTAAAGCAAGAATTCAAAATTATTAGTAATGTAGCACGTGGTCAGTCATTCAGATTATTAAACCTTACGTTACTTCCTTGCATCACTGAATTAAGTATCCAATTTGCTTTGGAGTCAATTGAATAGACCAGCCTACTCAAAAGTAGTTATTCGTTGGCAATACGCCAGTGAAAACTCTTCAATTTAAATCTCAAAGATGATAGTTCCACTAGCAATAGTTGTAATTACTAAATATTGCACACAATTCGACGCAATATGCAACCTGCAACGTTGCAAATGAGGAACAAGATTATATCTTTATCTACAGATTAATGTAAACAAATTAGTGCATAGTATTGATTTACTTTGAAAAATGTATCTATTTAAAGAAAATTATCACAAAAACATCAAATGTTCTCTGAAATGAAAAGTCAAACATATTTCTACTTATCAAAATCGGAAAGCACATTTTTGCCAATTTGAAACTTACTATCTAATGAAGATTTAAGTATTCTTAGAATATAATATACAAATATCTTTCCCAATGCCGTTTGTACAGTGCTAGTTGAAACGGATTCTAAGTTTGTGGATTAGATCCATATTGTCTCGTTTCTTATAATGTGGTTGATTTTGAGATTATACCAGTAGCTAATTCAATCCAGTTCAAGCTTTCAATGTGTAAACGACCTTTAATAACAATGATTCTTTGGTATTTCATTAGTTGATTGAACCGCCATCTTCAATGAAATTGAATAATCATTTCTTACTGAAATCACTTAATTCAATTATTAAGAATTACCATAGAGAAACAATAGTATAAGTAGATATCCAAAGGTATAGGGTTTTTATGTCGCAACTTTTACTGTTAACTCAAGCCGATTATTGTTGATGTTTACTGTTTTGTTGGGGTGAGAGTGTGTGAACGGCACAATATAAGAGACTACCAGCGTCACACAGCTTCACGGGAAAGAACTACGTGGACTATCGGCTTGAGTTAACATTGAAAACTATGACATAAACGCCCTATACCATGAGATATCTACTTACACTATTCTTTCCCTATGGTATTACACAACTCTCAGAAAATTACAAGGTAATAAATAAATAAATTTTATTGTCATAAACCAACATTGGTAATTGACAAAGTCACACATTAAACAAAATATAGAACACAAAATACATTCATTCAGGTACTATCAAAAATTCGTTCAAACAATAAAACGGTCTTTCAACAAGCCAATTAAAAAGTATTTTTTTGAAATGAACGATGTTAGCACATTTTTTGAGGTGCGCCAGAGAAACTTACTTATTTAAAAGGTCAATAAAAACAAAAGTACTTTAGTTATTGTTTAAATTTTTTTATATGAAAATACAGTCCCAATTTTTTTTTCATGCAGTCTTGAAAATGACATCAGGTCAATGGCGACCCCCATTGCACATACACTGATGAAGTCGATTTTTGAAATTTGTATCCATCATTGCAGTATATCAATTGGTATGTTAGCAATGGCGTCGCGAATATTGTTTTTGAGGTTTGCTATGGTCCGTGGTCGATCGACATTGAAAAGGGATTTCAAATAACCCCGTGAAAAAATCGACTGACAGCGTACTTTATGTAAAATGAACTGAGGAATTGAATAAAACCGTTTCCAGACCGTTAGCTAGAGTGATTTTCAAGATATGTGACGAAATACGCGAAGCTTGATCCCGAAAAACAAGTTCCTTTAAGGTTTGAAGCAGATTTATCATGTTGAATGAACAATAATTACAAAATATTTTCTTACAGAACTTGTAGAAAATTTAATTTCGAAGATAAAAATGTAGAATAAGTCGATAATAGACAAACGTAACCTTGAAAAAATAATCCTTAATTGCATACAAAAAGCATGAAAAATGGACAAAATCTGTTAAGTTACAAATGAAATTAAGGATTATTTTTTTAGAGGTTGCGTTTGTCTATTATAGACTTATTTCACATCTTTCTATTCGAAATTAAACTTTCTACAAGTTCTGTAATGAAATATTTTGCGTTTATTGTACATTTAAAATAGTAAATCTTCTTCAAACCTTAAACGAGCTTGTTTTTCGGGACCAAGTTTGGCGTATTTCGACACATATCTTAAAAATTACTACAAGTCTGGAAACTGTTTTATTCAATTTTTCAGTCCATTTTACATAAAGTACGCTAAATTGTACATCTTAATTAACAGCCAACAAATACCTGTAGGACAGGGGAACTGAAATTCAGACGAAATCTTTCACCCTGTATAACTTGGTAACTAAGCATTTTCGGACCTATGTTAATTAGAACTTTTTTTCTTCTTTTGATGAGAGGAATCATACCCTGACTTATGGGCACCTTTTTTCAGAACACTCTGTATACATGAGTTGGAAAGTTTGATACGTTTTCCTTCCGTCCTGTGTTTTTACAGGGAAATTCCATTGTTTTGTATAGTATTCATTTGTTTTTTTCCTGTAATAAATCATTACTCATTTCTATTATGTTATTTCGCTACTCCAAGACTGACAACATCACAAACAAAATATTACTCACAGTAACGGTAGAAATCCAACAAATTTTGATTCATCACTACCAAAATATTATTACACATATAACGATGGAGAACTGGCGAATTTTGAATAATTACCAAAGTTTTCATGAGCGCCGATAGCTCCTTAGTGACAACAGCAAATTTTAAGAACGCGGCTCCAATGTCAGGTTCCTGGTCCTTGTTCATGGCATTTCCACCCAGCCTCTCCAGAACACGCGAGAAATACATTTCATTATCAACGTGAGCTGCAAAAACAAAATATTTATTCATTAATTTATAATTTAGTTTATATTAATTTATAAAGAGTTTGTAATATATCTTGAATAGTCTAAATTGGCTATAAATGAATTGAATATAGATTATTTCCCTTAAATATGGATCAACCAACAAAAATTGAGGTGGAGTTAATAAACAGTTCTAATATATTGGAATTGGAATCGACAAGCTTGAAGCCTATTTTTGAATCAATAATTTCCTTCAAATACAGATCAACCAACAATTCAAGTGACATTGGAATGTAACATTCTATACTCTTTGATAGTAAGGCAATTCTGGAATGATATTTTTGAAAGGAGAAGTGATTTCTTCTCTGGTAGTCTAATTGACCGAGCGAAGTGAGGTCTAAGATTCAAGTCGACGGTTTTGCATTTCTCTTTATGTTTATATGTTCCGCATTTACAGCGAAAAGCAGCAATAGATTTTGATGAAATTTGACAGGTAGCCTAGGTTCCTTTTTAAATTTCGCGTCGACGTATACATACGGTTTTTAGAAATTTTGCATTTCAAGGATAATATAAAAGGAAAAAGGAGCCTCCTTCATACGCCAATATTACCGTAAAAATCAGACTATAGAATTATTCATCATAAATCAGCTGTCTAGTGGACTATAATACTACCCGTTCAAAAATATCGAACATCTTCAAAATGTATATTTCCATCAACGTTAGTACACAGATTCTAGTTTAGAGTTTGGAGTTATTGATAGAAAACGTTTTTTTAAACATTTTCTTTTTTAATCTGATGATCAAAATTGCAACAAATATTATTGAAAAGAAATCGATTTCTAAAATCATGAAAAGTGAGAAATAAAGTTTGTAGGAAATAGGCATTATGGTAGTTTATTTTGTTAATTTCAACACACCGATTTTTCGCCAACACGACAACACAGAATGTTCTCTGATGGGTTGATTGAATTGGCGTATCGACGGCAGCCAGACCTGATAAAAGCGCTCACACTCACATTCCGGGACGACACGTCACGGTACGATACGACAGAAAGCTCTATGTTTATTTAGGATTTTTCTAGACATTTTGAATTATTTAAAATTATTAATTATTATTATTATAGACAATAAATTATTTATTAATCTTTGAGAAAACATAACAACAGGTCAATGTAACTTACTGAGCGCGAGGTCTACTGTTCACAGAACTACTAGTACTGTATATTTGGGATTAGACTTAGAAGTTCATCCCCTCTAGTTTACAATTGGAATGAAAATAATATTACGTATAACTAGTGTAGATTAGGGATTACAAAACTGATAATTATTATTGGAATTGGAAACCAAAAGAAAATGACCATTAACTAATCCTCGTTTAATGTAGAATATTTTCCGTTGGCTTCGACATGATAGATAAGAGCATGTCATGTGATAAGAAACAGAACTCAAGGACTAATTCTCAGCAACAGGAAAAAAATAGTTTTCACTTCACTTAGCGTAATTTATTAAACTTTTGTAAGAGCTTGGCTTATTGAAAAAAATATTGCATAAAGCAGGCCAAACATGAAATTTTCATTGATATCCCAAAAACTACTTTCAAGAATACTGGTTTCTGTTTTGAGAAATATAACAGATTCTCAACTGAAAAATTTGTTATTTAAAAATATGAATATATATTTTTTTAATATTGAGAAAATAGTAAGTGTAATTCATTCGGCATGAGCATATAATTCAACAATTATTCATTTTGATATATGAATATACAGAGTGATTCAAAAAGAATACCAAAACTTTGATAATCTGTATTCAATCAAGGAAACATAATAGAAACTTGGGTTGTAAATCAAAATGAAGAGTATTGAAATAAGTTTTTCCCCCACTAGAAAACAAGTTCACAAATGTTGAATGTGACCCCCTCCAGACACTCGAGTGATATCAATACGATATTCGAACTCGTTCCACACCCTCAGTAGCATATCGGGCGTAACAGTTTGTATAGCTGCTGTTATTTCTTGTTTGAGCTCCTCAATGTTAGCTGGTAGAAGCGGTCGGTACACCTTATCTTTAACGTAGAAAAAAATCGCAGGGGGTGAGGTCAGGGCTTCTTGGAGGCCAGTGATGAAGTGCTCTGTCTCGAGCTGCTTAGCAGCCGAGACATTGCCTCAGATAGTTTTCATTCAAATAGGCACGGACAGATGAGTGCCAATGGGACTAAATAAGGAGCTAAAAAAACATCAGAGCTTCCTCAAATCGATGACAGATAGTGCTTTACTCTCCGTTTATTCTTTGCAGAGTTATCAATTTTCAAAGTTGTGGTATTCTTTTTGAATCACGTTGTATTTTGTTCAAATATTGAAAATATGGTAAATGAAATTTATTCTTTATTTAGCATGAGCCTCTTTATTATGTATTTAATGGCATATACATAAATAAATAGATAAATACATAAATGGCATACACAAATCGAAGAGAATGAACAGGAATTCAAGCTGAAATAAACTCTTAAAAAGACGGTACTGAGCTACAGTATTACTGAAGTATTATTATTCATTATTACAGCAACAGTAGTGAACTACAGTATTGAGCTTTCTATTAAACCTCGATAATACTTCACTCCTACACTAACCGAAAACCATGGATTAGAGTTCTTCATTCATAAATAAGAACAATATAAAAACTTGTAGTAAGTACCCTTTATTATTGAAAACTTTGAAATATTTCAATGACTTGGAATTGAATATTTCAACTTGAAAATGACCTAAGTTATGGTCGAAACTAGTCATTGAAATATTTCAAAGTTTTTAAAAATAAAGGGTACTACAAGTTTTTATATTGTTTTTATTAATTTGTACAAAAGTAGCCCATATTTATTCTTTATTCATGTATGTTACAATATATTCTGGATTAGTAGGGTGAGATTTGAAAAATATTTTTGAGTGTTCTGTAACAAAGTGCGTAGATCAATGAAAGGACTATCATAATAATCAACCGCATGACTAAGTCCTTCAATGAGCTACTTCCTAAAATTTGTTCAATCGTCAATTTGAAGGAAACGCTGGGTAACAACACCCGACTACTTACTAAAATTTGTGCGATCGTCAATTTGAAGGAAACGCTGGCTCAATCAACAATACACGTTATCTATAATACATATCCGTCACATCTCATAATATTCTCTCTATCATTTATACATGCATATCAAAAACAAACAAACAAGTTAATAATATACAGAACTACATAGTAACGAATCACAAACCAGATTTAATGTGACTTATTAAGAAAAATACAATCCAGCATTATCGGGCTACTACAATTTAGGCGGTATACGGAAAACGGAAACATAGAGCAAAATTGTGTTTTGAGAAAATCGCATTTAAGTTTTTAGTTTGGATGAATAAATTTATTTTATGATTGAATTAAACATTCTGGTTGTACCAAATCAAAATTCGTTATATTGATTTCATGTTGATCGAGAATGATACATGATTATATTTCTAATTTATTCCAAAAAATATGTTTGAAAATTTGTCTGTATGTGTCCTTTTTCCAAAGACAAATTTATTCTGTACAAATTTGGGTTTGATCAACTAGAAAACACATGTTATTCAATGCTGAATGCTGTATTTCCCTTAAAAAAGTTATACACATACACATATAAAAAAGTTTTCAATCATTTTATTAAAATATATATGTTGAAAAAAATCAATGTTGAAAATTAATATGCATAGCAGGCTGCATAGGTTTGAATGGTTTGAAATTCACAGTATTGAAGCTTTCAGAGCACAGCAAAGAATGATCTTGTTTTATCTTTATAATAGCATATTTCATGTTAGTGAACTTATTTGACTTTTCTTGAAGATTTTGACAGAAAAATAGGGAGAAACATTCTCACTGACCACCAAATCCCTCCTTGACACAGCTGTTTATAAACAGTTGTACCAACATCAGTTTACAAGATTTTTGTTTGAGATTTTCAGGTTATATGCAGAACAAGATGGCCGATCTAATATAGCCAAAGACCTTAAAAAGATATAGACTCACAATGTCTATGCCTTCCCAATGATAGCTCTTACTTGAAATTGAAGGCCACCATTGGGGTATTTTAGCACGAGATATTATATCTATATATTTCTAATATTATAGATTACAAAGGCATTGGTATGCAATAATCTTATAGGTTGCCCCCTCAATGACTGATTTCAATTCCAAGTACGACACTAGCGCTGCATGTGAGTCTATGCATCTTTAAGGTCTTTGAATACTGTAGAGCGATCTCCGAAAAAAGAGCATATAGTTCTATGTACCCTTTTTCCGTATACCGCCTCAATTGTTGAACTGAAATAAAAATACTCAGGTATCCTATTTATATTTTACCAAGTCACAACATTTTTCTACCAATTATAGTCATTTTCAAGTGCTACAATTATTAATGGAAACATGTTGTGATTTAATGAAATATAGAAAGGGAACTGGAGGATTTTTATTCCGTCACATTATGTATCACTACATCCGATTACAAGATATTCATGAGATATTCATAAAAAGCTCATTCATCTTGGACTAATTCAAGTTAGGAATAATTAGAGAAATAAAAATAACAATAATCACTCGTTATACATTACTAATCAATAACTGGTTTCATAAACAATGAATTTGTAACATCAGTCACTATTTACGATGATAACATCTCTTTAATGCTGATAAGTTTATTTTCTGAAGCGTCATTATGACAATCTATTACGTGACCAGGAAAAATTTCAACCGCTAAGTTCTAAAGCACACAATCTATTTGGAGAAACCATAAGCTATAGGCATTGAGTGTAACATTGAACGTTTCCGATATAATAAACGTTCCATTGCTTCTACATTGTTGTGTGAATTGCATGAATGCAGTAAAATGCAATATTGCTCATAATGCAACGATCAATGAGCTTCAGAATTAATGTGATTGTGAAACAATGTTCTATGATTTATGTTACCGTACTATGGAGAAAGAAATTTACATACTCTATCAAGTATATGCTAGTAACATGTGTATGTCACCGCGCTAATGTATTCAATTATGCGTCCAATATAAAGTATAATTTATTTTGAAATCCATTTGAGTAGTTGAAAGAGGAATGATTCATTGCAGGTTTATACTGAATACTGTAATACAGTAATCTAATGATTTACCTCAATGCGAAGGTGAATGTGTTATAAACGTATGGATTTCACTTCATGGATATGACTGTTTTTAATATTTAATGCCAAATTTATTTATGAAATGCTCTGTTATTAATATTGAATAGTGAATTTACTTATTAAATACCCAATCTATTTCATTTATTCATAGACAATAGATACAATGCAGGTAAAAACAACAGGCATTCGCCCAAAACTGCTTTAAACCTTAATTTGGAATACACAGTCTAGAGGTTATGTAAATGAAAAGAAAAAGTTTAGAGTAATAGAAGTGTTACAATACTTACAATTTCCAGAATTATGGATTGCTTTAATGGCCTTCTTCATTTTTGTGAGACCATCTCTGTCAAAGTCCAGTGTCTGGAATGAACAATGAAGATTATTACATTAAAATAAAAAACTTTCATCAAGAATTAATTAGGCTGATTTTGAGAGGATAAAAAGATGATATTTGTATGGCATTGTGCTTCATTATGATTTTTCTTCGTGGATTACACCTACATTTATTACTTTCACAATATTTCAGGAAGGTTGAGAAACTAACAAAATAAATAAGAAATTCTACTATTCAAAGTTTATGAATTTGAAGTATCCATATTTAATTATATTTTTGAAATACTCTTTCTTAAAGGGCAATCTTAGAAGGCTTGGTTTTATTTACTCTGAAATAAAGAAATAAAAATAAACATTCAAGACGAAAATAGTTAACAACAATAAACAACAATATTATTGAAAATAATAACTAATAATACATTACCAATATTGTCAATAATTTCATGTTTGTGACACTGTTTTCACAATTTCTAAAATAATCTACTACTAGTGGGTAACGTGTAATACAGGTAGTGAATGCATCTAGTTAAATGGGATGAGGAATACATGGCAGCGATCTCACTAACACAATAGAAGAAGAAGTTCTGGTCCAGAGAGCTAGAGAATACTGTACTCGGTAATAGGTCTCAATTTCAGCCAAACAATATTGAAGGTCATGGTGAGGGATTTTATGAAGTGAGCACTTCAACAGTTCAATTGGAGCATCTCCAATCAACCTACACTTTTTATTTTACAATTTTTGAGTACATTGATTTTCCTTTTTGATCTCGATTGCATTGATTTCAACGGCCGGGGAGAACGAAGAAGGCGCGCATGCAGAAGTTCAGTCAGGCTGTCAGAAGGGTAAATCAGTGAGGTACGAAGAGAGCGCGCACTGAAATGACGCGCGCTTTCTTCGTACCTCTACGATTTGAGCTTGACAAGGGTCAAAATTCAGGCTGAGTATAATATAGCTTGAAACGTAAGTCTCCACATTAGAACGAGCGTTAGTGAAGTTATCACTTTTGACTTACCGGAACTAAAGGCGTTTTCTGCCTGTGATCAATCAGCTTCAAATTTTGAACACTAATTCTTCAAAACTTTTTACAGGTCGAGTTCGTTGGACAACAAAATTGACTCACTCCTTCAGGATATAGAAATAACATTGAAAGTGTATAAGAAAAAAAATTGTTTTGATTTTATATCACACAGACTGTCAGACAGACAGACTTTATGTGCCGACACATGATTTCAGCTGAATAATACATAACATTAATTCACAATTAGTTCTGTGAACAGTAGACCTTGCGCAGTTATAATTCACAGCCTTCTCTTATACCATAGCCAACCCCAATACAAGGCCCCGGCCTACGATATTGCAACGTCGCAGTGTAGGCCTAGAATCTAATACATGATTGGTGAAAAAGATCAGCTGGTATTTTCAAAAATCTTTTTCACCAATCATATATTAGATTCTAGGCTTACACTGCGACGTTGCAATATCGTAGGCCGGGGCCTTGTATTAGAGGTGGCGATGCTTAAACTGTCCATCAGAGTAAATCCTGTCTGTAAGTCGTGTCGGCGAGATATCGGTGTGGAAACGGCTAATGGCTGTTGGGGTATATTGCATGTATATTGAACAAAAGTTCTGTCAGGCTGTCAGAAGGATAAATCAGAGAGCGCGCACTGAAGTAAATTAGAAATTTATTGAAGAAAACTAGAAAATAAGTAGTAGCATGTATATTTATCATAATTTCATGGAAGCAGGTTGAGAACAGGTAGAAAAAGGCGCGGCAACTACCAAGGTGCAAAGAAGGAGCGCACTGAAATGACGCGCGTCTTCTTCGTACTCTCACGAAAATTATTTATGACCAACCTTCAGCCAGGTAGGATGCGCACCTTCTTCGTACTTTCCAACGGCCGTGCCTCTCTTTTAAGAGCCTGAATGATCGTCACAGGAGAACTAAACCAATTGGAGTAGCGGTTGCCTCCGTGGTCGCGCTGATAAGTTAAGATTCATGGGCCTGCTACTCTCGTGGCACAGGCGACCACTTGAGTAGCCCACTCTACTCTAAATAAATTTGTTGAGTTTGAAAATCGCTTCCCATTGGTTCAGAAGCCACCTGAAGATGTTTAACCTTCCTCCCCATTAACCCACGGACAAGCCTGAAGTTTATTTATATGGGCATCACCCTCAGAAAAAAATATATTCTATATATTTTGATAAGCCTTTTCTCATATGTGTATTATATTCAGTATGAATTCACTCTGTCTGCGTGTATCTATAAGTTATTTTGTATGACTGACAATAATTAATTATTATTATTGGTTTTGGAGAATTTATATTTCGTCTAGTTTATATATATATTTTTTTTGAAATTTTCCACTGAAAAGGAATTTTCTTATCATTTGTCATTCTTGATTTGTATATTATTCTCCATTTTTTGTTTGTAAGATTTATTTTTTTAAGTGTATTTTTCATTTTTGTTTGTTATATTTTCTATAATTAACTCCCTTCTTCTGGGGGTACCAGGACGAAGGAAAAAGGAAAAAAATTATATTATAGTTTCAAGAATTATTCTGCTTCTCAACACTATGCAGCACTGATTTGAATGAATGGTAATTTTAGAATAAAAAATACAGAGGATTGTGATTAATGGTTTCAGAGAAATGGAAGTTGGACTTCAAAATAATAATTAAGTTTGATAAGTATTAATATTAGAGGAAATAATATTCATGAAATCAGTTTTGTAGGCAAATTTTAGCCATTTAATAGGTAATTTGTAGGAATTAATCATTTTTGGTCTGAATATATAATTTATTATAGTCTCAACATTTTTCAATGTAAATGTTATTTTGTCAGTAACTTATGACTGTAATTCACATTCCTTATCACATTTTCTTTTCATTACTTTTGAAAATGGAAAAAGTGAATGCATGTTTCAAATCAAAGGATATCTGTGGTTAAGCAGGGCAAGCAAAGTGCTCAGTTCATATAGCGAGTGATAAGGGAATGACCAGGAAACATTTCAGGCCTTGAATGAAATAAGTAGGTTACTGAAAATTAGTAACTACAATACATCCAAGTCAAACTTTTTAAAAATTATATCTTTTCAGTTTTATAAATTGTATAATATCAGCAGTTAATCTGAAGAATGAGCAATGTTTAATATCTTATTCATCTTCAATATTATGATCTACCAAAAGCATAGCAAAATCTGCATCTAAATTATATTAACCATCCGATAGTCGCACCCTACTCAATCAGACGAGCAGTCGCGTGTTGTATTTTGTACAACATCCAATTTTCCAAGTGTTATGTACTCTGTTTACTGTCAAAACATATTAATTGTATAATTACTTTTTCCATCTTCTTGGATTATTTTACGCCTATGATCATTTGGATGATTACCATTTCATAGCCCAATAACGTACATCAAGCAAAGCCATAAATTCTGTGTTATTGGTTCGTTTACAGTCCCCGTATACAGTCTTTCCCTATATTATGCACAGTGTGACTTATGCACTGTCGCGACTAAATGGCACCTAAAGACTGAACCATTGCTCGGTTGATACTGCAACTCAGTGGAGTGATGGGGGGAAAGTTTTGGAATGCATAGGTGACTCATTCACTGACACCACCCCATCCAAAAAAAAAAACTGACACTGTTGTACTTTTTACAACAGCGCGACTACCGGAAGGTTAAGATAGAAAAGTAGTTGCAAATACTACAGAGCACTACCATCAACAATTTATCAATATTTCATTTTATAGAAATTGCTTGCGAGTGAAAAACATTTTAATAAGTATTATCTGTTAAAAAATTAAGCATATACCAAATATTACAAAATATATTCTCCAGACTTCACTTTGCCATGGAGAAAAAAGCTGACAATAAATGTTATATAACTGATTTCTTTTGTATTGCAATTATTGTGAAATTGAATAAAATCCATTTTTATTATTGTTATTATATTACAAAATATAGTCTCTAGATTCATTTACTCAGACTGTTTACAACACACAGAATCGTGTTTGATGAAACATGATACTAGTTTGTTTAAGGGGAGGAATACGTTCATCAGATTTTCCCTAGTCACATTAGTGAAATCCAAAGCTAAATTCTAGAAAAGCAGCAAGCTTTTGATGTAATGAGTTTGAAATTTGTTGACAGAGAAACGCAAAAGTACTGACTGCATCAGTGCTGGTGAGAATGAAAAGTTCCGGCTTTTCCCTTGATAGACATGATCTCAGATCGCAGCCGTTTGCCTTGCTAGAAGTGGCACAGACGACGATTCGCTTCCCTTCAAACTGTCACAATCTCTTGTGGATAATCATCAATACTACCCATTCAATTTATGCTGCCACCTACAGTCAGATTCACTTTAAAATGTCAGCATTGATTAGCATGGGAAGCATTGACGTTTATCTCTTTTCTGGATAGGGCTACTTGTAATAAAAATAATAAAAAATAAAGTGATCACTTGAAAATGGCATCAATGTCCGAAACCTGTTGTGATTAAATAATTCAAAAAGGGTAGGTACTGAGAATTTTATTTTTCTTTCTATTTTAGCATTGACGTTATCTGAAAGTGATACTGACAGAGTCAATTGAAACACACTTTAAACCAACGATAATTAGTTGTTTCAATGCATTTCTTAACCAAACAAAAGCCATGTGATTCATTACTTCAAACTATCTGCATCCCTCATGTTCCATATCACCAATACTACCCATTTAACCAATACTGACAGTATAGTGTGAATCTCATCAAAAGGATAAGACCATTCATGTAACGTGTTTTTCTCACACTCCATCCATCAAGGTTACGACAACGAATTAATAACTATTCTCCAAGGAAGATTATGTAAAATAATTTTGTTATTGTGTGATATTACAGAGCGTTTCCACATGCCTAGATTAGGTTATATACAGAGCACTTGATAAGACCAAAACTGTTAATATTTACTTTCTTCAACAGAGCTTGAACATAGTTTGATGGAATAAACAAATTCCGTTTTTATTAACGCTGAACTTGAACTTCAATTAAATAGAATCACTGAACCAAGTTAGCAGTGAAAATTATGTGATGATGTGCTCTGAATCCTACGATGCACTTAGTACAGGCATACTTATACACACATGTTCAGTTACAGTTAGTAAAATAGATATTGCGTGTATTCTGAACCAAACTTCAATGATATCAATTACTTTATTTCTCACATCATTGTCAGTTTATCTAGATTCATTTCTTCACACCAATCTCATTTTGGGCTAATCGAAAATTTGAATTGAATATAAGTACACTGTAAGTCAAAATTTGTAATGATTTAATAGAAAAAGATGCGAATGTTAGAAAAAATATGGCTGTCTAAACATTTATTAGACACTAGCCGTCAGGCTCGCTTCGCTCGCCATATTCGTCTAGCCAGGGGGGTCCGCCCCCTGGACCCCCGACTGGATCGTCCAAAAATGAGATCAGTGGGCTCGCTTCGCTCGCCTGCATGTAGACCTCAGCGGAACCTCTGCACCGAATTTGAACGTATTATGTCAATTTGATCTCGAAAACACCTGTTACTATATCGGCGTATCTTTGGCGAACAAAATTCTTCCTCCTCAGCTAAGCCTGTGTACTGAATTTTTTTAAATATATTTCCATCAATTATTGAAAAAGGTGAGGAAACGCAGAAAAGCTGAGAAAACGCTAATTTTGGCTAATTGGATAAATTGGTATTTAGGAGGTCCTGGATAAATGCATTTCAATCTTCAACTTGGTGCCAACCTAACAAAGTCAACTCAACTTAATGCCAACATGACAAAATTTTTAATTTGGTTACCAGAACAACTTTTTCGGAGAGGTACTCTCTCTATATTATAGTTCTATATTAACATATGGTATGGACATTTCAATTATAATTTCAAGATATTGGAATAAGAAGAATATACATGCTAAAAGAACTTTAAACCCTTAAAAACCACCCTTAGAGTTAAAATATCGCCAAAAGATTTCTTAGTGCGCCTCTAAAGGACCAACTGAACATACCTACCAAATTTGAACGTTTTTGGTCCGGTAGATTTTTAGTTCTGCGAGTGAGTGAGTCAGTCAGTGAGTGAGTGCCATTTCGCTTTATATATATATATATAGAAGACAAACATGAGTTGGGGAAGCATCTAAATTTGAAAAAAAACTGTGAAAATAATTGAGGACTGAAAATGTTGTGAATTGAAGAACTACAAGACTTGACCTATTTCGGACTATGTTTTATCTAAATTTGGAAGAGGAATAGCACAAGGTTACCTTGTTTTTCCTCTCCCTATCATTTTGATAATTTACTCATTGTATAAACTAGTAGTTCTGTGAACAGTAGACCTCACGCAGTATTCTCATCCACAAGAGTACCTGATTGAAACTATAGACCTTATGGAAATACAGCAATAGACTGGCTTCTCCACACATCTGTGTAATCACTTGTCAGCTGATTTATGATGAATCTATATATATAAAAGCGAAATGGCACTCACTCACTGACTGACTGACTGACTGACTGACTCACTCACTCACTCGCAGAACTAAAAATCTACCGGAATAAAAACGTTCAAATTTGATAGGTATGTTCAGTTGGCCCTTTAGAGGCGCACTAAGAAATATTTCAACACTAAGGGTTTTTTAAGGGTTTGAAGTTCGTCTTTTAGCATGTATATTCTTCTTCTCCCAATCTCTTAATTATAATTGAAATTTCCTTATCATATGTTACTATAATCTAGATAGAGTACCTCTTCGAAACAGTTGTTAACTGGCAACTAAATTAATAATTTTGTCAGGTTGGCATTAAGTTGAGTTGACTTTGTTAGGTTAGCACCAAGTTGAAGATTGAAATGCATTTATCGCGGAAAAATTGATTGAGCACTGCTACTTTGAGCACTGCTACTTTGATCAGAGCTATTCCTGGGAATATTATATTACTAGCCGTCAGGCTCGCTTCGCTCGCCATATCCGTTTAGCCAGACGTTTAGTCTGGACCCCCGACTGGATCGTCCTAACATATGATAAAAATGCTCAAATGAAAAATGCAGGCGAGCGAAGCGAGCCTGCTGATCTCATTCCCGGACGATGCAGTCGGGGGTCCAGGGGGCGGAGCCCCCTGGCTAGACGGATATGGCGAGCGAAGCGAGCCTGACGGCTAGTAATTCTATAATCTGATTTTTACTTTAATATTGGCGTATGAAGGAGGCTCCATTTCCTTTTATATTATCCTTGTAAGACAAAATTTCCAAAAACCTCGTATATACGTCGACGCACAATTAAAAAAGGAACATACCTGTCAAATTTCATGAAAATCTATTACCGCGTTTCGCCGTAAATGCGCAACATATAAACATTTAAAACATTAAGAGAAATGCCAAGCCGTCGACTTGAATCTTAGACCTCACTTCGCTCGGTCAATGAATAAATAAATGGAAGCGATTGGTTTCGTGGTCTCGCTGATAAACTATCAATAAGATGAGTATGCCTCCATATGCCTACGTTGTGAGGGTGACCACTTAAAGAACCGATCTCCTCTAAATACTACTTATGAGTTTAAATCGCTTCCCGGTGTTCCGGAACACACTCAAAGCTGTAGCTCCACTCTTCTCTCATCATCATCCGTCTCATTATCCACACACGCCTAGAGCTCATGTGTCTATTATCCTCAGCATATATCTGAGTAATATCATAGAGAAACAATAGCATAAGTAGATATCCCATGGTATAGGGCGTTTATGTCGCAGCTTTTACTGTTATCTCAAGCCGATAGTTCATGTAATTCTTTCCCGTGAAGCTGTGTGACACTGGTAGTCTCTCATATTGTGCCATTCATACACTCTCACCCCAACAAAACAGTAAAATTCGACAACAGTCAACAGAAATCGGCTTGAGATAACAGTAAAAGTTGCGACATAAACGCCCTATACCATGGGATATCTACTTACGCTATTGTTTCTCTATGATATTACTCAGATATATGCTGAGGATAATACCCTCATGGGTATTCTCTATGGTAATATCTGTACCTGAGTAATATATCTATACCAGAGTAATATCTGAGTATCTAAAATCTGAGTACGTGTTGGATTTACAACCCATTGTGGTCAGTTCTATAATAATTACTAGCCGTCAGGCTCGCTTCGCTCGCCGTATCTGTCTAGCCAGGGGGCTCCGCCCCCTGGACCTCCGACTGGATCGTCCAAGAATTAGATCAGCAGGCTCACTTCGCTCGCCTGCATTTTCCATTTGAGCATTTTTATCATATGTTAGGACAATTCAGTCGGGGGTCCAGACTGAACGTCTGGCTAAACGGATATGGCGAGCGAAGCGAGCCTGACAGCTAGTAATATAATATTTATTCCCAGGATTGAAGTAGCAGTGCCCAATCAATTTTTCCGCGATAAATGCATTTAAATCTTCAACTTGGTGCCAACCTAACAAAGTCAACTCAACTTAATGCCAACCGGACAAAATTATTAATTTAGTTGCCAGTTAACAACTGTTTCGAAGAGGTACTCTATCTAGATTATAGTTCTATAGTAACATATGATATGGAAATTTCAATTATAATTAAGAGATTGGGAGAAGAAGAATATACATGCTAAAAGACGAACTTTAAACCCTTAAAAACCACTCTTAGAGTTAAAATATCGCCAAAAGATTTCTTAGTGCGCCTCTAAAGGGCCAACTGAACATACCTACCAAATTTGAACGTTTTTGGGCCGGTAGATTTTTAGTTATGCGAGTGAGTGAGTGAGTGAGTGAGTGAGTGAGTGAGTCAGTCAGTCAGTCAGTCAGTCAGTGAGTGAGTGCCATTTCGCTTTTATATATATAGATTGACGGTATTCATTTTACATTTAACAATACACATTTCAAATATCCTACATGATTAGAAAAGGATCAACAGTCCTAGCCCAAAACTTTCCCCTTTCCGAATTTTGATAAGAATAAATTAAGAATTTTGATTAGAATTAATGCATTACTAATGCTGTGTTAAAATGAAAAATATCGGGCACCGAGCTTCGCTCGTTATTTTTATTTATTGATAAACAGAACACAATTCTCTAAAATGATCGTGTTTATATATTTTACAGCTGGCTATACGTCAGCTTATGAATTTTGGGGATGCGATATTTTGATTTTCCACTCAACCGACTCTGACAGCTTGAAATGAATCCGACAGTGGTGTGGGAGTGAGAGAAGGCTAGTCATCACCGGGCAGTGACATTGATTTGTGATTTGCTTATAATTCAATTCATTCGAACTGGGACTGGGCAGCGTCAAGTGCATTGCTGCACAGTCAACAAACAGGCACGTAATAAAATAACGTCGGAGGTCGAAATAGAATACCTGATCGACCTCTGTTCCGTTGACGCGTTCTTGCCATATCGGTTACCCACGTAGGCTTATTACTGTATTATTATAAGGAAAGAAGCGCTTCTGACTACCAACAGTGGAAGTTTACGAATTAATTCGATAGCATTTTGAATGTGTGATTCATTTGTATTGTAATTGTTTTTGATGAATGAACTTTGATTTGATTACACTTTCAATACCTTGTGATTGAAAGAGTCATGCTTTACAATATTTTATCACTGCATGATGCATCAATGAGAATTTTCAATATGGTTCAAAAAATTAAACAATTATTCTACGAAATAATATTATTTTTAGATAAGTATTATTGTATAAAATATTGACGATTATTATGCAGTAGGCTACTGACAAGATTTTATTAACAAGCATTTTTATTTAATTCTGCTTACAATGAAATTTGTTATAGTCATTTTGTTTGCAACTAGCGTTATCATACTGTAAGAAAGAATACTCTCTGAATGTAAGCTTAAAGAAATGACCAGAGAATATATGATAATGTAAAGATGTATTATCTTCTCTGGCAATGACCTCTCCATGCTAATTTCCTGTGAAAATATTGCTATCAGCTTCCAACGTTTCATATACTATTATAAGATTTTTTATCTCATGCGCTACAGGCAGTAGTTTCAGTAATGTTTTAGCAATCTTAATTACCTACACTAGACTCACAGCTTTTATTTTTATTTTTTTCATACTAGTTTATTTTTATATTTATTTAAGTTAATAATGTTTTTACCTTGTTAATTATACTTTGATTATCTGATCACACAACTGGATACGTGATCAGTATAGCCTAATTTCCAAGATACTATTTAATTTCTACTTTTGTAATTTGTAATTTGAGGAGGAAATAAATTCATTAATTCAAAAGTATAATCTTAAAAATGTAACAAGGTAACACATCTGGTGGTTGTTAACAATGATTAGCCTATACTTGATAGTATAATTAATGAAAACAATATAAAACATGCAGTACCCTTTTTATTTGAAACATTTTTAAGACTTTAAAACATTTCAACGACTAGTTTTGACTTATTTTGGCCATTTTCAAGTTATAATTCAAAAATAAACAAGTTGATACTAGATAATATTTTATGATCATATGCTTATTTTCATATGATTTATTATTATTATAATTTTATGGCCTTCATTGGACCACTGTAGTCAGTATCTTCCACCTTTACTCCGTCCTCTCTCAGCCCAATATTTCTTCATTCGTTCAGAAATTAATTTCCTTTCCTCGTCCGAAATCACTCTTCCCATTCTGTGTCTGACTTTGATCTGCAGTCTGGTCTGTTTGTCCTTCAGGATTCTGATGTTGTCCGACTTGTTCTTCAAATCTTCGAATGTTATATTCAACTCTCTCGTATCCTCCTTGAGTTCGTCAATCCATTTTATATTTGTTTTACTTTTCCACAACTTTTCAATAATTCTTCTGCTTAGTCTGTCCTCCGATTTATTTATGTCTGTCATATGATTTATTTATTTCTTATTCATTATTTTTTGGTCGAAATAAAAGTGCCCATAAAAACGTAAATTCGTATGGCTTTTGTTGGTGGAGAGTCCCTTGCGGGAAGGTCCCACCGCCTGAATTTAAGCCGTCAATGGGCCTTACGACTGTCATACTTCAGCCGGGACCGACAATTTAACGTGCCCATCCGATAAGACGGGAGTGATATGGTTAAAAAACTTTTGGTACCTAATGAGAGGGTTTGAACCCGGGATCTCTATGCTGCTACGCAAGCACTCTATCCACTAGACCACGGATCACTCCTGCCTATAAAAGTGTAGTGATTTTTGATAGTATAAGTACAGTATGCCTACATGAACGATAATAATATACACTAAGTTTTTTGGAGAAGGGATTTATTATATTATTTCATTCTCTGATATTTCATATTAGAAACATCGTTTTAAGAGAATGTATATGATTACTCTTATTTATAGATAACATGGAAAAACTTGAGCAGGAGCTACGATTTTTTACAGCCATTATTATAAAATATTAATCCAAATTCATTTATTATAAGGATCAAAAAATGATTGAATGCTAGTAAAAGTTGGCGAGTTATTTTGCCAAGATATAAAAGGTTTAGAGATTAAAAGATATGGTATTCGATTTTTCTGAATTAAGATATTAGGCAAAATAGGATCATGAATATTTCCAAGAAGAGGAAACTTTAAAAATCAATTAGACTAGTGCTTCTCAACTGATGATAAATAGGTATCTATTAGTCCCCTAGATAGGTTTCTTCACACTTGACTCTTCACAGATACCAACTACTAACTTATGATGTTTTAACATTTCATGGCAGTCTTAAGTTACTGACAGGCTGGGTGAAGTTACCACTGACGCCCATCGACAAATCAATTATTTTAGTAAAATGGTTGACTCTGGGAAATGAGGGCTCTAATGACGATTCCCGCAGCCCTGACTGCTGGTGAAGACCACAGAAGTATCAAGTAAGTAAGGTCTGCGCTGATTCGTTATCACTCAGGTCAGACAATTTGGCAGATACACCTCCACCTGCGTCTGTAGTCGGAGGGGTGACCACTTGAGGATCTGAATTCACTAGGCTACATCTTTATGAGGGGGTTTATATCAATTATATACAGAAATACAATGTCTAAACTACAATATTGGTTCTTCATTTCTTTCTGTCAGAATACTCAAACAATTGTCATTTCACATCTGTCTTACCCAAAACGCGAGATTTTAGCAAACCTCAATTCTCACAAGGGAATTATAAGTTACAAGCATTATATGGTACAGGAAAATCTTCACAGGGCCTCCACATTTAGATCTGCATGTGGATCAACTATTGGGTACATTGACATTTTGACCAGATACTCGACTACCGTCGTTTTGAGGGTAATACCTACGGTTTGTTACTTTCACTACTATGACATGAGTGATGATAAACTCTTTCTGACTTTTGTTGGTATCAATCCATTATAGGTCTATTGATGATAAAACTTAATAGGACATAAGTTAAAAATTTTTCTACCACCAAACAGAAAAGTACTAGACTACTTAGGCAAGGTTAGGTTACTTGATGTAATGCGGATTTTACTAATAAATGGTGTTGAAAATGCACAAAAATAAAAGTACCGTACCGTACGTTTATCATGACAATTGAAGGATTTTGAAAGTCCTTATTCTTATATTCAACAATTTATAGACATTTTATGAGTCAATGCTCATTTTGAGAATTTATTTACAGAAATGAATCTTAAATACATTGCAATCTTACATGAAGGCAACTAATGAACTGAGATGTTAATTTCAAAAGTGGTAAAAAATTGTACAACGTTGAAAAATTTAAAAAGCATACAGATATATTACAGTATCTCATTTGAAAAAAGAGGAACATTCAAGCAATATTTTAATTGTCAATACAAATTTGAATAGGACTGGACCGTATGGTTATAAAATAGGCTAATTTACCATGAATTTTATAGATCAATGTACGCCTGTTTTCAAATTGGACATCTGTTAAATATTGACAGAAACAAGTGGTGGGCAGAGTTTTGGAAGAGATTAAAGAAGTAAACGTTTTATTGTAAGTAATAATACCTCTTCAAGAGTCGATATTGTATTCCTACATTGGCCCATTCGTGAAACAAACGTAGATGTTGTTGGGGAGTTATAGTCCTCCCGCGTTTCGTCCACAAACTCACCAACTCCTATTAGTACAGGCATTTTGATACTATTTTTTCACTTCAACTTCACTGAATATGTTTATTGAAAAGTAGCACTTCACTGAAATCCAACATTATCACAAAAATCTTCATTTTAGACATTGTTCCAGTTACCTTTGTCCGCTAATAAACACATTTCACGATCAGCAACTGCAACTGGCACTGGAGATTTCACTCTCCTTGCCCTTGTCAAACGCTTCTGTATTCCTTGATTTCGTCAATCTAGCAGAAGGCATATTTCAATATTCAACTAAATTATTTCATCATAAATGTTGATTTTATCAGAACCTCTTGAAAATGTTTTAATCAAATTTTCCAATTTTCTATCTATTCTCTCTCAGTAACAACTTTTATACTCAAAACATCAATAGCCAATTTTTCAAAAAATGTTGAAATAACTTGATATGAATATTTTCATAAATAAAATTATAAAATATACAATATTTGGTGTGTCCTACGATTTTTTAAGTATCCCAAAACATTTTATAGAGAACTTTTATGAATAATCTATTTTCTAATAATATCAAGTGTGCAGCGCGGCTCTTGATCGAAATTTAGGTTATGTTTATCTTTTGCGAGTTCTGCTTCTAATAGTTCTAATCCTGATTAATAATTATTTCTCTTATCAAATTCTATCGAAAATCACGGATTCCTAGTCCTCATAATTTATTACAAGTTTTTTCTCAATTGTCATAGATTACTTACTTCCCAATTATCTATTCAATTTACCTGCTGTTTTATTGTCTAGTTATATTAAAATGATTGTTTTGTTTTGATCGCTTTTTCAATTTGGCTCTATTAATCAAAGTTTTCTAAGATTACATCATGAAAAGATCGTTTGAATTCAACAACATTGTGGCTCCAGAAACTCACAGTAAAGGTAATACAGTATAGTGTAGTTTTTAGTATATTATTAAATTAATATTTTGACAATCTACATGTTGATGAATTGGGGAATTACACTAGGCAAATCTCCTTAGCGTGGCCTGAATTCGCTTGGCTGGCAGGTCTCTTGCTGCTATAGTGCTATTGAATTTTGTTTATCAGGCAAGGCCAGTTCTTGTTCTTCTCAGCCTCTCTTAATGTAGGGTACATCCAACGTATGGCTTCCTCTTTCCTACGCATCCTTGTATAAAACACATGAAAACTCTGCCTGGTGTCAAGCTTATCTACATTCGCAAGGGCCCTGCAAAGACCATGAAAAATATAGAGAGGAAAATACTATGATAAGTATCCTCTCTCCAACAAAGAGAGGACGGCAATGAGCCAGTCTATCAGCCCCACATATGATCTGCAAGGCCTTCTTCTGGATGAGCAGCAGTTCCAGCCCAGAAAACCAGGCAAAACAAAAGGTTGCTCTGAAAAAAGCTAAGTAACATACCTTAAGGTATGCATAAGAACATTACCTCTCAGCCCTCTCAGTAAGAAGACTACTCTGCTTAGCCTACAGCAAACAGCCTTCATAAGACAACCGCTTCCTGTCCAGGATCAAGTCAAGCATCTTCACCGGAGCATACACGTATCCCTCTCCATTTCTGAAGGTGAACACAATTAATTGTCTGTGTTTCCTCATCATTGAGGAGGTAGAGAACCAGTCTGTTGCAAACACCCTGGTCTCAAGCATAACTGCCCTCAACTCCTCTGTAGGCTACTGCTGCCCTTGTCAAAGAAGATCATGTTTTCTGCGAAGCAGACAGTCGTTCTGCCATCGACACATGCAACATCACTCACTGAAATCAGAAAAAGCAAAGAGCCCAAGACAGAACCCTGGGGAACTCTACAGTCATAGCAGTCTTTTCGATAGCATGCCAATGGCTAGCACTGCCTATCTGAGGCCCCCAGATAGACCTGGGGTGAAGGTCAACAAGTAACAAATTAATGTAGTCTGCAATCCAACATAGTATAACTGCGAGACCACATTAAACGTTTCCTGACGAGTCGACAGGGCAGTAAGCTCTCAGATTGGCTTGTTATCAGCTAATTCAAGATTCATTTACTGTATTGTCAGAACACTTCAACAAAAATGCATGACATAGTCAACAATTCAATAAAAAATTCTAAAATATAACAATAAAAGTTAATAGTCATCTTAGTCACATAGTTATATATACAAAAAAATAGGACAAAGATTAGCAAATTCTATATAATATAAGAAACATTTTTAAAACAGATTGGGTTGGTGTACAGGAATCAGCTGTTAATAAGCCAATCGGGAAGCTTTCCGCCGCGCCGACTTGTCTGAAAACGTCTAATGTGGTCTCACCCTAAGAGCCAAGCCACATAAAGCGTTTTTCAGGTGTTTTCAGACAAGTCGGCAGGGCGAGGAGCTATCCTATTATTGCTGCTTATCCCTCCTGATTCTCAAACGCCAACCCAATCAGCCAATCGGAGAGCTTCCTACCCTGTCGACTCGTCTGAAAATGCCTCAAAAAACGCTTCGTATGGCTTGGCCCTAGCATTGCTACTCAATCTTTGGTTTTACCTTTGAGTTTGAACTAACGTTCAACTCATTTACCTATATTTCAACTCATTTACCTATATTTCAACTCATTTACCTATATTTCAACTCATTTACCTGTATTTCAACTCATTTACCTACATTTATTATTCCTATTTAGGCCCAAGCATGAATGCCTCTCTCTTGGACCAGGAATATTTAGCAATATGGCAATTTGTAACTAGCCATCATCCAAGAACTCCTGAACACCACAGTGAGCCGCTCAAGTATTAGGTCACAACTCTTTCAAAAATATCCAAGTCCTAGCATTGCTTTATCCTTGTTGAGATAGCGTAGTGCAATTGCTAAGTCCAGTAGCATACCTGCGATCTCTAGAGGGGACCCTGGTGAAGTCAAACAGTTCTTGAGCCCTGGAGCAAACTTCATTTGAATTAGAATCACCATCTTTATAATAATAATAATGTTTCATTAACTCAAGAGCTTTTACAAACATAGAGTTTCGTCATACAGTAATTTAGAGTCAATACAATATTAATATAAGTTCCATTCCATAGTAATTGAGCACAATCTCTAAAATCGCAACTCTTTATATTGAACTTTTCTTCTTTCTATCATAATATTATTGAAAGTGTAGATAAGGCATATTGAATGCACTAAAATCTACTTTTAATTGTAACTGATTCTTTCTAGTTCAATTGTTAAAAGTTCACACTTTTTCCATGTTACTATGGAAAATATATTTATTTCAAGTACAGTCGTTAACTGTATTTGTGATTTGACCTACTATAAACATATAACTGAATTAAGATAAAACTAAGACAATGCAATCTCAGCCATATTAGAATAATACACACATACCGAAAGAAACAATATAAAAATATTCCATTAGCTGCAACAATTCTACCGCTTCAACCTTTAAGCGTAAAACGAGACTGAATTCCTGGTAAACTCAGGTTTACTAGAGATTGATAATGGTGTAACAACCGAATCCGGTCTTTCTATTTCTAATAAAATCTGTGGTTTTTTGTGTAGTTGAGAAGTTGATATTGTGTTAATTATTCATATTGAATGAAAAAGACTGAAAAATTGTCAAAAACCACTGATTTATTGATAACTAGCCGTCAGGCTCGCTTCGCTTGCCATATCCGTCTAGCCAGGGGGCTCCGCCCCCTGGAACCCCGACTGGATCGACCAAGAATGAAATCAGCAGACTCGCTTCGCTCGCCTGCATTTTTCATTTGAGCATTTTTATCATATGTTAGGACAATCCAGTCGGGGGCCAGACTAAACGGATATGGCGAGCGAAGCGAGCCTGACGGCTAGTAATATAATACTCCCAGGATTGAAGTAGCAGTGCCCAATCAATTTTTCCGCGATAAATGCATTTAAATCTTCAACTTGGTGCCAACCTAACAAAGTCAACTCAACTTGATGCCAACCTGACAAAATTATTAATTTAGTTGCCAGTTAACAACTGTTTCGAAGAGGTACTCTATCTAGATTATAGTTCTATAGTAACATATGATATGGAAATTTCAATTATAATTAAGAGATTAGGAGAAGAAGAATATACATGCTAAAAGACGAACTTTAAACCCTTAAAAACAACCCTTAGAGTTAAAATATTGCCAAAAGATTTCTTAGTGCGCCTCTAAAGGGCCAACTGAACATACCTACCAAATTTGAACGTTTTTGGTCCGGTAGATTTTTAGTACTGCGAGTGAGTGAGTGAGTGAGTCAGTCAGTCAGTCAGTCAGTGAGTGAGTGCCATTTCGCTTTTATATAATATATAGATTAGAAAAACCGGTTTCGGTTATTACAGCATTTTCAATCTCTGATAAACTAAAACTAAATACAAGAGCAGCAGAATTTCTACTAGTAGGCGAGCGGCAATGGGCATGCCCTTGACCAATAGCAGTACACGCCTACTAGTATAAATTCTGCTGCTCTTGTATTTAGTTTTAGTTTATCAGAGATTGACAATGGTGTAATAACCGAAACCGGTCTTTCTAATTATCAATAAATCAGTGGTTTTTGACAATTTTCCAGTCTTTTCCATACAAAATCTGTGGTTTTGAGAATTTTCTAGACCTTTTGTTCAATATGAATAATTACCACAATATCAACTAAACAGAAAGTAAGACTGAATTCAGTTGAAAGTGAACGGATTAGACAACTTTAAAAAACTAATTTTCGTCTTTTGGTTTTTTCAGTTCAATTAGTGGAAAGAAATGCAGAACCTTGTGGTTTGAAACTGAACAACGTAACGTCAGACATTAGAGATGTTTCTTTGGAGATTGCGGCACTTTCTGGAGAACTTGCTAAGGTAAAACCATATAGAAACAATAGCGTAAGTAGATATCCCATGGTATAGGGCGTTTATGTCGCAACTTTTACTGTTATCTCAAGCCGATTACTGTCGATTTTTATTGTTTTGACCGGGTAAGAGTGTATGAACGGCACAATATGAGAGACTAACAGCGTCATAAAGCTTCTCGGGGAAGAACAACGTGGACTATCAGCTTGAGATAACAGTAAAAGTTGCGACATAAACGCCCTATACCATGGGATATCTACTTACGATATTGTTTCTCTATAGTAAAACCATAAAGCAGCTACTGAATAAATCATAAAATATAAGTAAAACTACCTAATAAACATCTTCTGTATAAACTCAAATTAAATTTTATCAACTTCACATTTTATTTCCTCTTGCGCTTATGCTCACCATCAAATTGTATTATTCTGATCCAATTTTATCTGCAGCTGCAATTTTAACTGTCATCATTGTTAGATTAAGAAATTGTTAGCCAAAGTATTCTATTGTTTCTACAAGAATCTGAGTCTCAGAACCATTCTCATTGTAACAGTAAATTCACATTCTTTTCCAATTACCCTCAATAAAGGGGCAGATAAAGGGGCTGTAGAGTGTAACTTAACTTTTTGTGACTCTCATATCCATGTGAATTTGATGAGATACATCATAGAGTGTATTTATTTATTTTACTTTAAAGAAGTTAGAACTAAGTCTTTTAAATATAATTTTGTTCTAGTATTGTCACCAGTCAAATGAGTGTTACTCAAAAATTGATGTAATGTGACGATAAATAAATGAAATGAAATAAACTGAAATTCACTTCATTCATAAAAAATGTTGAGTGTATGGATTACAATTTGAATTTGATTGTCAGTTTGGTGGAAGGGTAAGCAATCCTGACTGGAAATTACGAGGTACTGGTTCGATTCCCGGGCTGAAAAATAATTTTTATTTTTTTTCACACGACATGCAGTCAAATAATTTGATTGAATGTCGTGTGAGAAACATAGAAAAAAGTGTGTTAATACATTGCAGCTCGGAATGGATCAAGAATCCATCATTTTAAAATAATTTTTGTAGCGCTCATTGAATTTCCATCTACCTGTTTACCTTGTTGTCAATATTTTCAGTAGCAGAAGTCTTCGGGGTTATTTACAGCAATTGAATATGATTTTCGTTTAATAATAATTATTTACATTTATAATTAATCGATGTTACAGTCTTCTATATTGATTATTGCATTTTTCGTGTTAGTCATTTTTGTAACCTTTTTTTACAGGCCGATCAATTAGCTCAAACAGTAGCATTTGGCAAATTGGAAATGGTCGCTGAACAGCTGAAATTTTTGAAGAGTCAGACTTACAGTGTTGTGGTGAAACTTCGTGAGGGCTTGAGCTTAAATCATGTCGCTTGCAATTTCAAAAAGATTCCAGGCAGCATCTACCATTTATATCAGAGGCCTTCCGGACAAAAGTACTTTTCAATGCTCTCTCCAGAGGTGAGTTGGATAAATAACTACTGTATGTATTTAAAATTCTTTATTCTACAATGAGCTATTTGTAGAACAATGTGAGAACTGTAGAACTATCTATAGAATTGATTGATTGATTGAGTACTTTATTTATGTAGATTACAATATATACTGGCTTATACACTTATATACAATAGCTTACAATACAGCAAAATTATAGATGAATTTACATAATATAGACTAAGAGAATAATTATTGAACTATATATGATATGAAAAAGTAATTTGTAATATAATAACTATAGATAATTATATTTTTATGCATCTACATAAATTGGCGGAGCTTTGGACATATCAATGTCCATTCTTCGGAAAGAATATTAAAAATATCCTCCCCACTAACTCTCTACCAAAACAGAGACAATAAGTGATAGATATATTTTTTAAATTGAAACCTCCATCACTTAGCATAGTAAACAGATCACCACGGTTCTTATTCTCACTCATGGTAACAGACTGAAAGAGTCAATTATGTGATAATTATAATTATCAAAAAGTTGATGGGTTGGTGTGGTTTTGAAAAACCGGGGGATTCCCGGTCGTTAACCGGTTCAACATACTGTCAGAGCTGGAAATTCCATGTATTAATGATTTCAAAATTCGCCACAAGTTGAGATAAATCAATGGGACACTCTTTTAGAATCGGATAGGAAGGAATGATCGTTATAAAGCAAATTGTTATCGGAAAATAAACCGTTATCACTTCGATAGAGAGAGAGAGAGAGCATGACAAATAATGTGACTAGCAGTGATGACGTCACAAGGTAAACAGTGTACGTGTGTATAGGAGCCATGTATCACTCCCATTTGACCGCTGGGCGCAATCGGTGTATGTCCCTTCAAACACCGGTTTTTGAGTTGATGGGTTGAACCCGACAACCTGTCACCATACTTAGGAGGTTGACGGTGTGGCACCTAGACTTTAAGGAACAAGATTATCTTTTGTCGTTTGTGCTAACGACAACCTGTGACCAGTAGTTTTTGAAGGTGGCAGGTTGCCGGGGTGATACTTTGTTGGCAACAAAATATATTTATGAGGTGACAGGTTGTCGTCTTTGGCCAAAATGGTCGAAATGACGGTTGGATGACACTTTGAGGCGTTCCCATATAAATTATTAAGTACTAATTTAGTTCTTGTTGTGAACCTTGTCGTGTTCCCTTGAAATTATCAAGTACTAACTTAGAACTTTTTTCTAGGAATGGAACGGAGCTGCGCCTCATGATTTCCTCGGATCATTCAGACTAGAGCAGGACATGACGTGGACACCTGCATCAGAAATAGAAGCCAGGGACGCCTCTAGAGAGCCAAGTCTAAAATTGCTAAAGGCGGCCATTCTGTCCGAACCCAATTGTGATGCCATTTGTGACAAAATGGTTATTGACTAACAATAAGTATGGATTCTCAAAGGATTTTCAAGTGGCCTTGTGCTCAATATTGTATTTTAAAGTAGCTTAACTGTTTTATATCAAGGTCCGGTTGTACAGAAGCTTGTTGAATTTTAATCATGATTAAATGCTAATTGAAGAATGTTAAGTGACACATAACCTATCTACATTTGGACTGTTGTATAAATTAGAATTGGAACCGTTCTGGGCTTATAAGCCTGTGGTACTTTTCTGTAAGTTGTGCGATTATAAATTATTAAATAAATAAATGGATGAATGCCACAATAACCAATCAGAGAAGACTTTAAGGGCCGGTTGAATTCTAATAGTGATTAATTTCACGAGAACCAATCAGAAAAAGCTTTTTAAAAAAAAAGGCTTCTCTGATTGGTTCTTGAGGCATTTCACGATTTAAATTTAACAGGCTTTTGTGCAACCGAGCCTTAGTGTTTCATAAAGGAGTTGGCAATTTCGATGGTCAATAAAAACTTATTTAAATAAGATTCAGAGCTGTAACTAGTCTTGTTTGAAAGGAAACCATTTCAAGTTTTTACTCGAGAGTTTGTTAGAGATATGACGCGCCGTAACAAGTGCTAGGAGTATTTACGTAAAAATAATAATAATATCGAGTGACCTGGCTTGCTCAGATCTGGTATTCAGGTCGCAACTGATCAATTTCAGAGCCTCTGACATGACCTAACGACTGCTTTTTAGAGAAGCCGGGACCGACGAGTTAACGTGTCCATCCGAAACACGGGAGTGGCCCGGGAAACTAGTATTTAAAAATAGCTTCACTAATCCCTTCTCTGAACCTGAAAGTTCTACAACCTTTTTCCCCAAGAGAAACAAAATCACAGAGTTTGTTTACCTGGTTGTTTTGAGATAGTTTTCGATACCAAACATCAACCAACAATGAATAGATTGCCTCATGCAAGATGGAGCACCACAACACTATCTGTAATTCTTCATTAGATGCTACAAGAACCAATTTAATTTTAAGATACAGTGATATGACAATATCACTGTCTTCCAAGCCCAGACCTAGTGGAGGCATTCATTTTTAACGTTGACACATAAATACAGGGTGTTTGGAAAAGAACTCCCTAGTTTTAATGTGTCATAGAATCTGTATAAAGTGATATAGAATATTCTAGTTTGTAGTATTTGATTCAGCAACTGTCCAAGTTTTGTCCCCCTGCAGTTGCAGACCCACCAACAAGATGGCGCTCCTCCTCATTACAATAACCATGTGCGCGTGGCTCGAGACACTTGCTTTCCGGGAAGGTGGATAGGTAGAGATGGCCCAATTGCTTGGCCACCACGGAGCACGGACTTAGCCCCTCTGGACTCTCTCTTTTGGGGGCACATATAAAATGTTGTATACAGTGGAAAAATCCGAGACATAAACCATTTACGGGAAAGAATTGTCACGGCGGTTGGGACAGTTACACCTGATATGTTGGTAAATACATGGCGAGGACTTGAATATCGTCTCGACGAGTGCAGGGATCCCATAAGTGGATCCCATGTTGAAGTGTACTCATGTGGAACAAAACTTGAAGATTCTCTCTTTCATTGTATGTATTTGTTGATGTAGTTTTTCATTAATTTACACATTAAATTTATACCTAAAACTAGGGAGTTATTTTTCAAACACCCTGTACTGGCAGCTCTTTTTTAGGTGCAATTTTACACTATAACAAACTATTCTAGTAAGAACTTGATCTGTTTTCCTTTAAAACAATACCTTTTACAGATCTGTATCTTATCTAGATAAATTGTTATAAATCATCTAATCCTTTTTGAGGACACTCTATATTATTAGACGATCATGAATCATATTATATGATGAAGTACCTGGAACTGGCCATTCAATCTTGTATTTATTTCAGGCTACTGTATTTTTAGGGCGTGGAAATAATATTTCTGTGTAACAGTCTACTTTAATCATGCTCTTGAACTATTATTTTTATTGTATGAACTATGAAATGAATATAAATTGAATTATTTCCAATCTATATTTTTTGTCAGATCCTGTCAATTCACAACTTATATTTTCCTCAAATAACGACATTCACCATGTTTTACTAGAAATAGATTTTCAGTCAAGGTAATTTTTACTGATCTCATTTCAAATTTTCTAATTTTCATCAACAAAGCTAAATAGCTTTTAATACATCTTCCAAAGTATTGTTCAATTCATGGGGTATTTGATTCTTCAGAATAACAATTATTATAGGAATTTCTATTCAGTTTTTAAAAAATAGCCAAATTTAAATAGCTTCCTTCAAAATGGTAAAAAGTAAATTCGTATGGCTTTTGTTGGTGGGGAGTCCCTTGCGGGAAGGTTCCACCGCCTGAATATATCATTTAAGCCGTCAATGGGACTTACGACTGTCATACTTCAGCCGGGACCGACAATTCAACGTGCCCATCCGAAAACAATTATACAATTCAAAATGGTATATATTCCCCTAGAATCTGAGAAATCAAATATTTCATCAGACATTATTTTGATGAATGTAACTTCAAAATGTCATGAATATATTTGCTACCAATTCGAGATGGATCTCTCCCAAGATTTCAACGTTAGGCGCTTATATCTCAGAAAGTAGATAGGATAAAAAATGTATTTCATTAGAAATTTGTTCCCTTTCGGTTTGTAAACCTTCAACAACTACGGTAGAGCATCGATAATTCGGACCTTTGAAATTCGTAGTAGAAACTCGGTTCCGTGAGAAAACTATATTTTTTTCAAATTCAAATTCTTTATTAAAAATCTGGTGTGGCGCACTCACACAACTTTCCTTTCCGTTATGAAAATTGATCACCTGATGCTAGTGTTCCCGCGCATCTCAAGTCTACTATTCAAAGATTTGAGCCAGCTGGTGACAGGGCAATAACGCTGGAGACACACATGAGGTCTGCTGTCTCTTCATAGTGAATGGTTAAATAGAATCAACAATAATTTGCAATTGAATAATCACATTTTCTCGAATTTAAAGCTTATTTTCAATTTTAGGTGAAAATGTTACTGAGCATTGATTGTAGAGATTTTCATGCTCAATCTACTCCACTTGATTTTTTTTTGTTTCAATTGTATCTGAAGCCTGATAATTGGGAATCTATATGCATTGATGGGGCGGAGCTCCTAAAGTTTTTACAGATATGGGACTTGTGGCAGTTGATAGAGCTTATCGATGACTATTTTAGGTATGAATTTGATCAAAATCGTTGGAGCCGTTTCCGAGAAAATTACGAAAACCCCTGTTTTTGACAACATTTTTGCCATTTTAGCCGCCATCTTGAATTGCATTTGAGATTGCATTTTAGTCATTCCGTTAATTGGGAGATGAGATATCGTGTACACAGACGCACATACACTCATACACACACACACACATACAGACCAATACACAAAAACCAGTTTTTTGGACTCAGGGGACCTTGAAACGTATAGAAATTTAGAAATTGGTGTACCTTAATTTTTTTCGGAAAGCAATACTTTCCTTACCTATGGTAATAGGGCAAGGAAAGTAAAAAAAATAATAATAATAATTAAACAATCAAATGTATTACAGAAAGCAAATACAATATTGTTTCCTAATTTCTAATTTGTGTTCCCTATAGGCTACCCTGTGTGGGGACACTTGAATATATATAATAAAATATTTATATACAAATTTAAATATTATATCATGAAGAACATGATAATTGAATATGGTAGTATATTGAAATAAATCAATATGTCAATTTATAATCATTCTTGCACACATTCACACATGCACACACACACACATACACAAAACTTAAAACTATGTACGGAGTGGCTGCTGTTTTCGTAGTAAGACAAGGAAGACAACGTATTTCGGTCCTCTCGATAATTCGTAGTAGAATAGAGTGCTGGCTTATCTTCGACCTCTATAATTCGTAGTTCTGGCTGTGATGACTCTCTATAATTCGTAGTTTTTGTACCTTCATACATCATGGAAGGGGAAAATTATTACATTTTACTATGCTAACTAATTCTCCAGACATGAGTCATCAAAATTCCAGCATTCCATTTATATTATTCAAATAAGAAGTATGAAAGTCACACATAAGACTATAAGTATATTAAATTTTATGATGATTGTATTGTTATCTGTCTCTGAATTGGAAACTTACTCGAATCTCGTGATATTTTTATCATGAATAATTCAGGTTTAGATAAAAGATCGGCTCTAGCTATCTTGCGATCCTCTATTTTTTTTCAATTACCGTATAGGTGTTTCATGAAGTGACTAATATTTTGTTCGCATTTAATCGTCTGATGGAAACTAGGTACACCTAATTATAGTGATGTCCACGTTATAATGGCAGTGTTTGATTAGCAATGGTATTGCTATCCTTGTCTATCATTCAACAGAGCGGATAGCGCTATCTCTTTCTCACCTTGCTCTGTTGCTAAATCGTCTTTTAACAATGTAGAATTAATGAACAAAATATTTCATCTTAATCCTGAAACTTCATTATGACATTATTGAAAAATATAATTTCTTGCTTAATAAAATACTAGTAGTTCTGTGAACCAGGGGTGCCCACAAGGGGGGGGCATGGCGCAATTTGCGCCATCAACATTTTTGGGGGGGCATGATTTTTTTTTATATTTTATGTCAACATTTTGAATCATGGCTATAAAATCAAGGTATTAAATAGAGATATCCGAATGTAGTTAATTTTAATACTTTTTCCCACCTTTACAATGTTATATTTTGCAAATTGTATCTCAATATAAAGCATAAAAAATACAATTGATAATATATGTTGTATGCAGGAATTTTAGTAATTTTAAGCCTATGAGTTTGAAGGTAAATCTTTGACAAAAATAAATTATAACTTATTCCCTTGCTTAATTTTAATTTTTATGGTCCTGTGTTTGAGTTTCCTTGCTGTAGCAACCTAATTTTCTTAAAAGCACAATGATAAGTTAAATTTCAATGTACATTTTAATCTAATAATTATGTTAATTTCGAAGGCGTTTCATGATGATATTAATGTCTCTGAAATGGGAATGCAATTATCAACAACATCGCAAACTCTAGTGAATTTGACAGAAGAAAAAACTTTCCTTGTCAAAAATTTGCAAAAAATATCAAATG